>NC_073693.1:339312160-339414160 GCF_029784155.1 Uranotaenia lowii
CTAGTGTCACCTTTGCCTTCACTTCGGTTTTTTATTCGGCCATCCTTGATGGACGACATTTTACACTTGCTTGAAGTGGATCTGCTTCTGTTGCTGCTCGGATCGTTTTGAAAGTGCGCCCGTATCTGCGAACCCGAAACTGGCCCTTGATTTGTATTTGAGTGAAATCATATAAAAGAAGAGTCAAGGCCCATCGCTGGAGTATATTTGCAGTGTAGAGTGGAAAGCCTTTTTCCGGCCCAAAAATGGCCAACAGCGATTTGTGGTCAGCCTCGAGAATGAAGTGCCGACCAAATAGAGTCACAGCAAAGATGAGAGCCTCTTTCTCGATCTAGCTGTAGTTTGTTTCGGCGGAAGTGAGGTTCCGGGAAGCATGGCAAATTGCTTTCATTGTTCCGTCCTGAATCCGAAGTGCAATTTGTGCTCCAATGCCGATCGATGACGTATCAGCTGATACCACTATCTATAAAGTTGGACTAGTGGTGATTTCAAAAGTTGTTAGAATCTATCGAACGATTTCTGACAAGCATCACTCCATTCCCACTTGACCCCCGTTTGCAGCAATGTGTCCATAGGGAACCGTAACTTGCGTATCTCTGGAATGTTTTTGCCATAGTAATTTACGGCTCCGACTTATGAACGGAGGGTGGAAATATCGTGACACCATCACCATCCAGAATATGACCGAGGTACTTGATTTGGGACATGAAAAATCGGCATTTTTGTTCTTCCTCTAATCTTCCACCAACGATAGCGTCATCCAGATAACCAGAGGTGAATTGAAGTCCGCTAGTCATCGCATCAATAATCTGTTGAAACGCGCCGGGAGTAGATTTGATGCCTTTGGATAGCCTTGCGAATCTGTAGAACCCAAGAAGTGTTGATTGTTTGCAAGGGCTAATTGTTCTCGTCCACCTCTACCTGTAGGTAGGCAGCCGAAAGGCCTAAAACATGACATCGGGACATTTTGGCGAAAACGTAATCCGGCAGGGAAAGAGGGTACTGGTTGGCCTCTAGTACCTACACTGTTGAGTCCGGTTGAAAAATCTACGCATATTCGAACACTACCATTTGCCTTTCTGACGACCATAACCGGCGCAGCCCAGTGAGAAAAGTCGACTGGTTGCAGGACTCCTAGACTGTGCAGAAGACTCTACATTAGACACTGAATGCCACCGGAACACAGGTTTGGGTTTTGAACGAAGTGATGATTGGATCTTGGTTTTCGTGCAAAGACCCATTTTGTTGGTGAAAACGTTGGGGAACTTTGACTGCAGTTCCTCGACGCCTTTCGGTGATAGGCAACCGACTTGGCTGCTGAATGCGTTGAACATCCCACATCCCTCCCGAATATTTCAATCCAGTCGATTCCTAAAACGAAAAGATTAATGTTCGGTATAGGAACACGGCACAAACCTTTCTTGGACGTTCCGTTCAGTGAGACGTTGCACCAGAAATCAGAGGCTAGTTGTAACGGCTCGCCAGATGCTGTTACCGCCGGGCATGAAGTAGGTTGCACATTCTCGACACAGATGGTCCCGATACTGGCAATCCTTAGAGTAGTGCATGCCGCCGCAGGACCAACAAGGCGACCGTGGCTGGTCGGTAACCGGTTTTGGGTCTTCTCCTTCACTGCATGCACTGACACTGGGGACTGTTTTCGACCATCACGTTGTCGTTTTTACAGATTGCACAGGTCCTCGACGATCTTGGCCAGGGTGATGTCCGACAATTCGTTGAGTTTCGCAAAAAGACGCATTTGAATATAGGCATCCTTGGGCGATTTGAGGTCCGCGATCAGGCATTTGAACTGCTCTTGTGTAAGTGCAGGGAGCTTGAAGTCGACACACATCATGTTCACCTTGCAAGAGTATGCTAAGATGTCTTCTGAATCACTTTTGACCGTTTGTAGGCATTGATATCTACGGTGGAATATGGATACTGGGAACCTGAAAAGTGACTTCAGTTTCACGATGGCTTGGATATCTTGGAGAGGATGAAGCTCCTATAACGTTCGTGTGCCATCGGATTGAGCTTCCTCATAAGCAGTCGCACTTTCGCGGAGTCATCTAGCTTTTTAGCGTCCTTGTCTAACATATCCGAGTATCGAGAGTACCATGAACCGAACGTGCAACCCTGATGCGGATCATAGCTGAACTCGCTGATGTTGCTTGCGAGTGACTCCAACGCTACGTTTGTCGCGGGACAATTCCCTGAGGTATTTTTCGGTGGTGGACGTCTGTTCTGCCATTTGACCGATAAGACGTTGCTGCTGCTGCAGGATTTGCAAAATTTCCTGCTGGAACGATGATTCGGTGGGTGAAGGTGGCAGTCCATATGTGTCCGGCATCCTAACCTAAAATCCACAGCCTGGTTCCCGCTACCGTTCAACTACCGATTTTCCGCAAACTGGTGACTGCTGTCGCCAAAATTCTCGTCGCCACTTTGTTGCAATAAAAAACAACTTCTTAGCAACAAATAAATTAAAAATAACTTGATTAACAATGATGCAAATATTTTAAAACTTTAAAATGATGTGAGATTTGACTTCAAGGAAGGTGTGGAATGAAAATCATTTTTGGTTGATGTTTCTCTAATCAATCGGGCGGCATCCTTCTGGGTGACAGCCGTCACTTGATGAGCCACCAGTTAATCCACTGGTTCGGACGGGGGGTCTTCTCAACATGTTCGATCAAAATAGCACCTACTATTGCTTGTCTGCTACAAAATCTTTCCCTTTACCAGCTGTGCTGGTTTTGTACGCATTTTAATTGGCTTCACTGTGAACAGAAGTATAAGCAGTGAATATCGAATTCTGACATCTTTTGCGATTGTTGTGCAATGGCTGAACTTCCTGGTCGTAGTCGTATAATTTTACTAAACAAGTCAGTATTTGACTAGGTATGTTACTGCTTTATAGTCAATGTCCTTGGTTTGGCAATGGAAAAAATCCTTTTTCAAACATCTCAAAAGCCGGCAATAAAAGAACGGCTATTTCTCTGGTCACAAACGACGCACAGTGGGCCAGGAACCACACTTTTGCGGTCAAAATTGACTGCAGGCCAGAGGCTTCGTTGTAGCTCATTGGTGTCTTCGACAAAGTTACTCGGCTATATTTGCGCTATCTATTGATGGATTTGAATTAGTTCTATTTTTCTCCGCAAGGTGGCACCAAAATCTAACTTTTCACAGAAGCAAGATACAGGCATGGTTTCTTCTACAAAGTTGTTCATTATACCTTTAACATCAACTTTGTAGAACATTGTTAAGCTCTATGTTGTGTACTTAACTTGCAAAAATAATAATTTAAGGAAACCTTGCAAAAAAATGGTTTTTTTCACCTATTTTTGTGTTTAGCTATACAATACCTCAAATTTCCACAGTATTCAATTGGAATAGACTTAAATGAGATATTCTAGTGGAAAACTTATTCGTTTCGCCGATTTTTTCTGTCAAAATTGCAAAAAATTGGTTAAAATTATACATTTTTCAAATTTCAATAACTTGCTTGCGAGCAGTTTGGCGCACCTCATTTTTCGAGAAGTGACAGCTGTGATTATGTTCTAAATGCATGAAAAAAATGTCGGTGGGTTCTCGTGGGTTCCTTGCCAAATGATTTAATAAAGTTGGTAAGTTTTCAATACAAATCCACATATTTTAAGACCTTTTTCAAAGAAAACATTCGAATTTCTCGTAGAAAAGTCGAATTTTCATCGTTCAATTATTGGAGTTGCTGCTTGAATAAATAATTCAGCACATTTTTCGCACTTTTAATCTAATTAGAAAAAAAAATAAAAATTTTCAAAAATTTATTTAAATAAAAAACAGTTTTAAATTATTTTTTATTTTTTTTAAATAAATTTTACAAAATGTGCTTAATCGCTTAATTAAGCATCACAATGGACTACAGCAATAATAAAACGACGAAAATTCGACTTTTCTACGAGAAATGTGGATGTTTTCTTTGAAAAAGGTCTTAAAATATGTTGATTTGTATTGAAAACCTTTGTGAAATCATTTGGCAAGGAACCCACGAGAACCCACCGACATTTTTTACATGCATTTAGATCATAATCACAGCTGTCACTTCTCGAAAAATGAGGTGCGCCAAACTGCTCGCAAGCAAGTTATTGCGATTTGAAAAATGTATAATTTTAACCAATTTTTTGCAATTTTGACAGAAAAAATCGGCGAAACGAATAAGTTTTCCACTAGAATATCTCATTTAAGTCTATTCCAATCGAATACTGTGGAAATTTGAGGTATTGTATAGCTAAACACAAAAATAGGCGAAAAAAAACCATTTTTTTGCAAGGTTTCCTTAAATTATTATTTTTGCAAGTTAAGTACACAACATAGAGCTTAACAATGTTCTACAAAGTTGATGTTAAAGGTATAATGAACAACTTTGTACAAGAAACCATGCCTGTATCTTGCTTCTGTAAAAAGTTAGATTTTGGCGCCACCTTGCGGAGAAAAATAGAACTAATTCAAATCCATCAATAGATAGCGCAAATATAGCCGAGTAACTTTGTCGAAGACACCAATGAGCTACAACGAAGCCTCTGGCCTGCAGTCAATTTTGACCGCAAAAGTGTGGTTCCTGGCCCACTGTGCGACGTCAAAAAACAAAGAACGGCTTGAACCGATTCGTTCAAGCTAACTTCAAAAAGAAATGAAGCATACTATCGATGGAGTTTTTTTTTATGGGGAGAGGTCACTGTGACCAGATGTTAGATTTTTTGTAGCATTACTTTTGTTGTTAGGCGTTGTTTCTTTTTTTTTTTTTTTACCAAAACGGCCTAGTTCCACGCGGTTGATGGGTTTAGTAAACTTTAGAAAACTTCAAATCAAGTTTTGTGCCATTTATTTACCTGTTTCCCCACTTCGATGGGCCACTACTTCGGTTTCTTAACGCCCTTCGTTTGGAGCGCGAAGAAGGCATAAATTTTCATCGCATAGTTGCTAAACAGAATCAAAACTTGGATATTAGCTCGTAGATCAATAGGTATAGGTAGTAATCATTAAATAATTTTTTTTTATGCGGCAGCTTGTGAGAAATCACAGGGCCCTTTTGAGGCCAAAACTTCTCACCGCGGGGGAAAGCTAGGTAAATGAATTGGGAAGGAGTTGGGCGAGACCGTAATACACCAGAGGGACTAAACACTGGTTGTTCCCTGATCAATTAGAAGGTCAGGGAGCTGTATTACGAACAAAGTTAGGGTTTTACTATTCATTATGTAAATGTGTAAATGTGTTGCAGTTTGTATGCTACGATATGTAACGCTGTGTTGTGTAACGTAACAGACAAATAATAGCCACTATGGACTGAGTTTTGTAGTCACGATGTGTAATGCTGTGTTGTGTAATGTAACAGACAAATAATAGCAACTGTGGGCTGAGGTTTGTTGTTACGATGTCTAATGCTGTGATATGTAATGTAACAAACAATAATAGCCACTGTGGGCTGAGTTTTGTTGTTACGATATCTAATGCTGTGTTGTGTAATTTAACAGACAAATAATAGCCACTGTGGGCTGAGGTTTGTTGTTTCGATGTCTAAAGCCTAATCCACACTAGAAGACGGTTCGTCTCGAGACGGTCTCAGCGTCTCCCATTTTCTTCGGGAGACACTGAGATCGTCTCAGGTTTCCAACAACAACAACAGACAACAAAGTTCGTCTCATAACAAAAATCGCAGTTCATGTTGCCTAGTGTGGACTAGGCTTAATGCTGTGTTGTGTAATGTAACAAACAATAACAGCCACTAGGGGCTGAGTTTTGTAGTCACGATGTGTAATGCTGTGATGTGTAATGTAACAAACAATAATAGCCACTGTGGACTGAGGTTTGTTGTTTTATACGACAAGGTAAACTCATTTATATAGAGATGCAGATAAAAATGAGCCCCCACCCGCGTCCACGGAGTAATCATTAAATAAAATTCATTTAATTTCAATAAAACCTTATCACTTCGCTCACAAAGCGGAAAAAGCCAAATTTGATTTGCATAATATTTCCAGGGTTTATTTTGAGCTCGGAATCCAGTGCATTTCGCTTTCTGGAGTCTGTTGGAGGCCAAATCCTGCTTTAATAAACGAAATTGTGGAAGTTTTGAAGCCGACATTTAGCGGCGCCCTGAGATAAAATACCGCAAGAGCACATGTGAGCCTCATGATCCTGTAAAAACACCATAATTTGCCTGCAAAACCTTATAGTGTTTAAATTCATAAATTAATAAATTCAATGAGATTTTGTCATTTTTGAATTCGAAGATGATTGTCAAACAGCCTGTGAAAGCTGTCCAGTCGATCAAACCGATCAATCCTCGAATTCGAATTAGTTTACAAAAGTGCTAATTATTCTTTTACACTTTGTGATCTCTGCTAGCAGAGATTCGTTATCTTAGCATTACATTTTTTTTTAAATATTTCATTTCATCTTGTAGACTTGGAATAAAAATCAGCTGTTAAATATCACTTCCTCTGTCAAGATTTTCCAAACGGGCAAGTTCTTTCTTCACGTGGTTTACAGCATCGGTCAACGACGCAATGTGAAGTACAATATGCGGACGAATTTCTCCTGTTGCACTTGACTTTTTGTACACCCATAAATAAACCAGAACAGAATAACAGCTCAAGTCACTTCTAGACAAATTAAACACCAATCCCTGCCCGTACATATGAGGGTACTTACTCAACGTTCAGATGCTTTCCACCAGCCACGGCTCTCTGCGTGGCCTTTTTGCTGATCTTTTTCACTGTGACGTCATCGTTTGTGGAGCGCTCTTCTGCGTCACGTGCCTGCACTTTCACACTTTCCACACCGCTCGGTTTAGGTGCTTCTTCAGCTGCTTCCTCCTCCCGCTCCTCACCTTCCGATTCTTCTGCTTCTTCGCCAGATTCCTTTGGTTCTTCTCCAGCCGATTCTTCCTCTTCCTCGTCGGCTTCTTCATCGTCGTCAGCAACGGGTTCAACTCGCTGCTGCTCTTCTTTGGGCTCAATCTTAGTATCCTTAGTATCCCGACCAGGTTTGGTGCCTCCTTTGGAAGCCATTTTCTTCGGCCGGGGCGAACTTTTCGGCGAATATCGGTCCACCAGTGTCCAACTCTCGAATTCTTCTGCCGCGAGCGTTTGGGACGACAGATCGGTATCTGAAATCAGTGGTGCGGTTTCATCGTCGCCCGGCTCTCTCGACGGTTGAGGTGCCGCCGGATGAGGGAACGTCTTGGTGGGGTCCATTTTTTTTCGGTAGTATGTCAACGTGTGGGATTCTGGCTGCGCGCATTGGGAGAAAAATAGAATCAGAAAAAAAGAAAGGAAATATGAGAGCGTTTTTCTTGTTTTCAGCAAACGGAATGATGCTTATTCGGTTTAATTTTAACCTATTAATAGGGCACAGATTAGGGTCGGTGGCTAATTGTGAACCTCTACAAGCTGGTAGAGAATATCAAATAATCTATTTAAACCGATAACGGACTGATAAAATAATAATTTTAATGACATTTTAAGGATAATGCATACACTTACAAGGCGTTCTTGGAGACATGATAAATACGGCATGATGAACATGCATAATTGGCAATGGACAATCATCGGAATCACATGTAGATTTTCCGAGTTGTGTTATACATTTCTCTGATTTTGTATGGTACCTATCCGTTACAAAAGCAGGAAGTCATTTCCACTTTATCCACTTTGTTATGTCAAAATTAGCATTCGTTCCCAATTAAAAATTACATGAAATTAGTATGAGTTCTGTTAACTTATTGTGTCAAATCATGCTCGTGACGAATTTTAATGAAAATCCACTGAAAATTGTTTAAAATTAACTGAAGCTGTTGGGAGTCGAAGTAATCCAGACATGCTGAAGAAGATCGAGGCAATCATACACGCAGCGAAAAGTAGTACCATTGAGATAAAAAAAATACATCTTTGATTCAAAACCTTTATGTACATTGAAACAAAATCCAATTTCATTGATTCAAGTAAATTATGTTTTGAACCGAATTCATTTTTTATTAAATCGATGTGCCAAATCTTTGAATCTAAGTACAGTAAGGTTTTTTTTTACACTGATATACGTACCGCGTAAAAAAAACCGTGTAAAAAAAACCGTGTTAATTCCCGAAAACCGTGTAAAAAAAAACCGTGCTAATTCCCGAAAACCGTGTAAAAAAAGACCATTCGAATTCTGCAGCTCTGAAGTTCTGAGTTCTGACACTTAAGACCTGAGGCCTGAGACCTGAGACCTGAGACTTGAGACATGAGACCTGGACTTGGAAATATAGACTAGAGACATGAGACCTGAGACTTTAGACATGACACCTGAGACCTAAGTCCAGGGACCTGAGATCTGAGACATGAAACCTGAGACTTGAAGAATGAGACCAAAGACATGGGACATTAGACCTGAGACCTGAGACTAGAATCCTAAGACATAAAACACGAGACCTGAGACATGAGACTTGAGACTTAAGACATGACACCTAAGACCTGAGACCTGAGACATGAGACAAAAGGCATGAGACATGAGATATGAGACCTGAGACCTGAGACATGAGACATAAGACATGAGACCTGAGGTATGAGACAAGAGCCATGAAAGATTAGACCTGAGACATGAGACATTAGACCTGAGACAAGCTACTAGTGTTAGTACCGCGAAAAATTATATTAGTTTCGATTACAACTTGCGACCCCTCTAGTGAAAGGGTTTGACTTGTAGGTGACGAAAAATAGTGTCGTGACTTCGCTAGTACAAGCTACTAGTGTTAGTACCGCGAGAAATTAGTTTAGCTCCGGTTTCAACTTTCGACCGGTCAAATGAAAGGGTTTGACTTGTAGATGACGAAAAATAGTGTCGCGACTTCGCTAGTACAAGCTACTAGTGTTAGTACCGCGAGAAATTAGTTAAGCTCCGATTTCAACTTTCGACCCCTCTAGTGGAAGGGTTTGACTTCTACGTGATGAAAAATAGTGTCGCGACTTCGCTAGTCCAAGCTACTAGTGTTAGTACCGCGAAAAATTAGTTTAGCTCCGATTTCAACTTTCGACCGGTCAAGTGAAAGGGTTTGACTTGTAGGTAACGAAAAATAGTGTCGCGAGTTCGCTAGTACAAGCTACTAGGATTAGTACCGCGAGAAATTAGTTAAGCTCCGATTTAGACTTGGGACCCCTCTAGTGAAAGGGTTTGACTTGTAGATGACGAAAAATAGTGTTGCGACTTCGCTAGTACAAGCTACTTGTGTTAGTACCGCGAGAAATTCGTTTAGCTCCGATTTCAACTTTCGACCCGTCAAGTGAAAGGGACTGAATTGTTGGTGATATTGGTTACAGGGGATAATCTTGAGAATCCGGGGAATTGAATAGTATTTAAAGTGTATTTTTTATATTTTGTATCACGTTTTGTTTTAATAACTGGCAAAATAAATCAAAACGCGCAAGCAGAAACTGCAGCACTCGACTGAAAATTGAGTAAAATCATCATTCTAGAGAGCTCTGAGAGCTGTGAGCCCGTGCGTTTTTTGATTGTTTGAAAACTTGAACAAGATGCTACAAATTTTCGAAAATTTTTATCAAACATAGCATTCTTTGAAATTTGCAGTTAATGAAAATATAACTTCAAAATTTTTATCCATCCAATCATGAATTTTTATGATTTCAGCTAGTAGAATTTGTTACAGTATTTTTCACCCCTAAATGCTTTTTCTATAAAAACATTTATGATTTAATAAATATAAAATTTAATTCGAACAAATCCAAAAACTACTGCAATTGGTGCTTCATGCATTACGACATCTCAAATACATCACAACTGGTGGAACCAATATTTTTTCTGACTACCTCAATTTTATGTGCAATCAACTTTAAAACTTTTTTGTACAAACGGTATGATTATCTGCGGAAATAATGTTTTTAAAGGCCATTGAAGTTGAAAACTGTTGCATGATGCACCAGATGCACCAGACGGTATCTCTGTTTAAAAGACATAGATCGTCTATGCCGATTTAGGCTTTGCAGACTGAATTAATTACGTTGAAAATTTAAGATTAACATTTAACTTTAGTACCGAGATGGGAATCGAACCCATGCCATCAGAGCACCAGCGATTACCGTATTACCACGCTAACCACTCAACCAACGAGACGTATCTCACAACTAACCTTGAGTTCTGTTTGCTTCAAACACTTTCACTTGATTGGTCGCAAGTTGAAATCGGAAATGAAACTTCTTTCTTCCGGTAATAACACTAGTAGCTCGTACTAGCGAACTCGCGACACTATTTTTCATCACCTAAAAGTCAAACCCTTTCATTTGACCGGTCGAAAGTTGAAATCGGAGCTAAACTAATTTCTCGTGGTACTAACACTAGTAGCTTGTACTAGCGAACTCGCGACACTATTTTTCGTCATCTTCAAGTCAAACCCTTTCACTAGAGGGGTCGCAAGTATAAATCGAAGCTTAACTAATTTCTCGCGGTACTAACACTAGTAGCTTGTACTAGCGAAGTCGCGACACTATTTTTCATCACCTACAAGTCAAACCCTTTCATTTGACCGGTCGAAAGTTGAAACCGGAGCTAAACGAATTTCTCGCGGTACTAACACTAGTAGCTTGTACTAGCGAAGTCGCGACACTATTTTTCGTCATCTACAAGTCAAACCCTTTCACTAGAGGGGTCGCAAGTTGAAATCGAAGGCCAACTAATTTCTCGTGGTACTAACACTAGTAGCTTGTACTAGCGAACTCGCGACACTATTTTTCGTCATCTTCAAGTCAAACCCTTTCACTAGAGGGGTCGCAAGTATAAATCGAAGCTTAACTAATTTCTCGCGGTACTAACACTAGTAGCTTGTACTAGCGAAGTCGCGACACTATTTTTCATCACCTACAAGTCAAACCCTTTCATTTGACCGGTCGAAAGTTGAAACCGGAGCAAAACGAATTTCTCGCGGTACTAACACTAGTAGCTTGTACTAGCGAAGTCGCGACACTATTTTTCGTCATCTACAAGTCAAACCCTTTCACTAGAGGGGTCGCAAGTTGAAATCGGAGCTTAACTAATTTCTCGCGGTACTAATCCTAGTAGCTTGTACTAGCGAAGTCACGACACTATTTTTCGTCACCTACAAGTCAAACCCTTCCATTTGACCGGTCGAAAGTTGAAATCGGAGCTAAACTAATTTCTCGCGGTACTAACACTAGTAGCTTGTACTAGCGAAGTCGCGACACTATTTTTCATCACCTACAAGTCAAACCCTTTCATTAGAGGGGTCGCACGTTGAAATCGAAGCTAAACTTGTTTCTCGCGGTACTAATTCTAGTAGCTTGTCTCCGGTCTCAGGTCCAAAGTCTCATGTCTCAGGTATCAGGTCTCATGTTTCATGGCTCTTGTCTCATGCCTCAGGTCTCATGTCTTATGTCTCATGCCTCATGACTCATGTCCCATGTCTCAGGTCTAAAGTCTCATGTTTCATGGCTTTTGTCTCATGCCTCAGGTCTCAGGTCTCAGGTGTCATGTCTCATGCTGAGGTCTCAAGTCTAATATCCCTTGTCTCAGGTTC
Organism: Uranotaenia lowii; assembly: GCF_029784155.1. Lineage (NCBI taxonomy): Eukaryota > Metazoa > Arthropoda > Insecta > Diptera > Culicidae > Uranotaenia > Uranotaenia lowii. Next base: position 339,323,727 of record NC_073693.1, read on the forward strand.
CAGGTCTCATGTCTTATTTCTAATGTTTCATGTCTCAGGTCTCATGTCTCATGTCTCATGTCTCATGTCTCATGTCTCGTGTCTCAGGTCTCAGGTCTCAGGTCTCAGGTCTCAGGTCTCAGGTCCCAGGTCTTAGGTCTCATGTATCATGTTCTTAGTCTAAGAGATAAGATTTTCCCAACTTCAAAATGATTCTAAGTGTTTTCCTTTGAAAAGGACTTAGAATATTTTCTCTCAAAAACCGTGTTAATTCGCGAAAACCGTGTAAAAAAAACCGTGTTAATTCCCGAAAACCGTGTAAAAAAAGCCGTGTAAAAAAAAACCGCGTAAAAAAAACCGTGTAAAAAAAAACCTAGGTGTATTTAATTTGAATTCAAAGAATTTTTTTTTCGACTCAAAATCAATGTAATAATTTTTTGTTTTAGTTTGATTTTCCTTTGAAACAAAGTATTTTTTGTTCCCGTGCAGTCTTAGATGTTATTCTTATTCCTTTTCATATGCGTTTCAAAATTGTTTACAAAAATTTTGTTTTGTGACGAAGGTGAAGTGAATGTTCAGCTGCCGCTGCCACGGTCAACACGGTGAACGGTGGCCTGTCCTCAACGACGGCGGCGTAACATGAACCAAACAGGAAAAAACAACCCGTCAAAACCGAACCACCTATGAACCGGCACAGGGCACCGGAAGGCTTTGATGGGACTATCCGGAGTTGGAAACTTTCGACAGCTATGAGGGAAGAATCGATAGTGGACACCTAGGTAGGTCTTTTAAAATCAATTAAATTCCAAATAAACCGTCAACGTAACAATGTTTTTAGGGCAACCAATTGGAATGTACTGGCTGTTCCGATGCTCCGGCTAAGCGGTTGCAATCTTCGGATCCAGTCCAAGGAGACTCAAGGTTTGGCGTCGAAACCATTCATCGTTGTTCTAATGGAACTGTCCGTCAACGAACATCTTTTGATATTTTAACAGTAAGTACAGTTTCGGGAAGTAATTTTTTTTCCTTCAGTTACATGTCAATTCCGATGTGGTCTAATAAGACTTCTATTTTCTATTTACAGATATGGCTGAAACATCTTTAAGTGTTGTCCTGAGAGGCGAAGTTTGGACAATGAAGCCTAACGAATGAACAATGAAGCCTCTTATAGGTAATTGAAATGTAAAACATATAAACATACATAGTTTAATAAAATGGAAAAAATAAAAAAAATGTTTTAATTTTCTACGAAAGAAATCTGGAGGTAGGTACTAGAGTTTTGAGACCACATTAATGGAATCAAAGAAAGAATCCTTTCAAATTGAAATCAAAATTACTTTAAAGTGAAGGAAAATTTCATGAAAACAAACGAAAAACGACATGGTTCCGAAGAATCTCGACTTTTGAATCAAAGAAAATGATTCATGTCAAAAAAAGCATTTCTTTGAACCAAAGAAAAATGTATTTGAATCAAAGTATTTTTAATTTATCCCAAAATCAAAGGAAAAAATCCTTTGTTTTCGTGGCACTTTCCTTTGAAATAAAAAACCTTTTCGCTGCGTGTAGACTCAAAGTTTAGCGAAATTAAATTTAGTTCATAATTACTATTCAAACCTACAAGACGTGTTTCCTTATCACAAGCGTTATTCCCATAAGTTATGGACCCAGGTCACGTCGTTTGAAAATTTTCGGAGAAGATGATTCCAGTTCGAAACCCAGGTAGTGCAAGTAGTGGTACGGATTTTACCGAAGGTCAGGATTCTGGAGGACCAAGAGAAAATGGACAGATTCCCGGCAGTAGAAGCGGTGGATCCCATCATGGTGAACAGCGAGTGGTTCGATCCGGTGGAGTATCGTGGGCTTTCTCCATGGAAATGAGCCTGATCCGGGATTGTTGCTTGAATGCGGTGATTCACAAGAAAGGTAAAATCGTGGACGAATCTTCTTGAGCCTGGAGAAGACCAACTTCAGTTTAGTCATGGATGCGAGAAGTGCAAATGAAGCATGGGACAAATTTAAGACGGCTTTTCAAGACAACGGTATCTATAGAAGGATTGGGTTGCTACAACAACTTGTATCGTCAAGGCTGTAGAATTTCCAAACACTGAAGAGTACGTTGATGCAATAATTTCGACAAGTGACAAACTGTCGGAATTTAATTTTCCGGTGACCGATGGTTGGCGTCAATTCTGATGATGGGGTTGCCAAAATATTACGCCTCGATGGTGATGGGACTAGAAACTTTCGGCAAAGATACCATCACTTCAAGATAAAGAAGTGGGCTTTGCCACGAACATTAATTCTTCTATACGGACTTTCGATGTTCGCAACGCCACCTTACGAGTTGGGGCAACAAGATTCATGCATCTAGCCATGGTAACCAATGTGTGTCTTGGAAAAACAAATCTGCTTTAAAAGTATATCTGTTGGAAGTGAGTACTTCAGAGCCATCTACAATGCTTTAAATGGTAAAAATGTATTTTGGTTGACCTTTTGGACGAATTATAAACCATATATTGCCATTCGGAAAAAAATGATTTGAATTTGAACTAAACCGAAACTCTGCTTTTCTAATTTTACTCTGTTCGAGAAGAAAATCATCTATTGAATGCTCAATTGTGAATCTTTTTGTTCATGAAAACAAGTATGTTGAAATTGATACCAACAGTGCGAATACGAACAACGGTTGCTTTGATAATTTTGTATGTTATTTGACGTTGAAGTTGTTGAATACTCAAACCATTGACCCCCATGGAGGGTGTACAAGCTATTTTAGTCGCCTGTTATGATACCCCTTCTCAGAAGGGAGCAGCACTGAGCGTATAGAAAGAATTTTCGATAAGTTACATGGGTCTGCTTTCGGTCAAGTCCTGCGGGCTGACTTCGTAAGGAGCAAAATATTGCAGGACGTCAAGTTGGAGCGGCGCAGATGACGAAGCTCTGTATTCTGAAGAGCAACAAAGGCGGCGTCAAGGAAGGCGTTTGCTTACCCATGTGGCGAATCAGGTCATTTTGCGGCAAGTTGTCCGTGGACAGGGAAAAGCAGCGAGCAATGTGTTTTACATTTGCGATGGACAATGCTGATCGGAACGAGTGGTATTTCGATTCAAACGCGACTTGCCACATGGCGAGAGCTGAGGTAGATTTCCAATCGAAGACGAAAATTTCGATAAATTTTGGTACAGCAAACAACGACATTCGTCAATTTGGATTGTCTTGAAGGAGCTGTAGACGTGAGCGACGTACTGGAAGTTCCAGATTTGGCGACAAACCTGTTGTCTGTTGGAAGGATTTGCAAGAAGGGCTTCACGGTTGTTTTCACAAAAGACGATTGGGACAGGTTCTCAACAAAAACGGCCAGATTTTTGTTCCGGGAACTTCTGATGGAGAATTAAATCGGCTGAATCGGAAAGCACCGAAGGCGTTTTTATGCAATGAACGAGATCTTTGGCATAAAAGATTTGGTCATTTGAACGTGAACACTCTCAAGCAGCTTCAAAACATCTCAACGGGAATGCAGCTCAATGGGTCATCGTTTGCTGGTTGTATGGAGTGCATCGTAGGAAAACAAGCTAAAGCATCGTTTCCCACTAGCACGACGAGGGCACGGGGGCGTTTGGAACTAGTACACTGAGATTTGTGTGGTCCATTCGAGATTCCTATTTCATCAGTTTCATCGATGATGCTACGAGGAAGCTTTTCGTTTACAATTTGGAAGCGAAAAATCAAGCCGTTGAAGAGTTCCAGAATTTCAAAGCTATGGTTGAGCGCCAGACTGGTCTCAAGCTTAAAGTGTTGAGAAGCGATAATGGCCGCGAATATATGAGCTCAAATTTCAAGAGAATTCTAGAATGTGAAAGTGTTCGACATGAAAAGACCTGCCCGTATACCGCGGAACAAAATGGAGTTGCTGAGAGAATGAATCGAACGATTCTCGAGAAGGTTCGCTGTATGCTCAATGAGGCAAAGTTACCGATGGACTTCTCTGAGCCAGCTGTGACGGTCGTTGAGGCAACTGTGCCTCAAAATTCGGAAGAACCTTCAAGCTCGTCAGCCGAAAACGATTTTTTGCAGCACCCGGTGGCTGATCGCGCGCTCCCACCGCAATCTGGCAAACCTGCTAAAAAAGAGCATGAGTTTAGGCGCAGCGGTCGGGAGCGCCCGGGTACCTACCCAGACAAGTATAACGATTACATTTCTTATTCGACTTATACTGGCCAAAATGTCTCCCCATCAACGCAGACGACCGAATGTTTTGGACGGTCCTACGAGCTACGAAGAGGTAATCGGTCGGCCGGACCGTGAGCTGTGGATTGCGGCGATGTGTGAGGAAATTGCAGCTCTCGAATCAAACAACACGTGGGTACTCGAGGATCTGCCGTAAGGGCAGAAGGCGATTAAAGACAAATGGGTGATCAAAACCAAACGTGGAGTCAGCGGAGAGGTCGAGCGGTACAAAGCACGGTTGGTAATGAGGAGCACTCCTCCCAAAAATATTTAATCTCTTCATATAATTAAATAACTTTGGCCAAAAAGAAATAAAAACACGTCATCATAGCATCGGTGGTAGGTCACTATCAGACTATCGACCGTACCGTTTCGCAACCAAACTCCGGCTGTAACGAATGCGATGATAACAAACTGAGAAGACTATACATCGATAGATGCGTTTCTGAGTTAAAGGGAGCTTATCTGAGCGATCACATAGGTATCATCTTTTTGTTCGTTCACACTGCAAGTTTTTCCGCCTGTGGGGCAAACCACGATTGACTATATCTGTATCTACCACATCATAGTAGTTGGCCCGTGCTGAACAAAAATTTAATAAGGCTATGATCATTTAGAATCCGGGCAGTTACAAACGTGTATATTTGAAAAACTATTCATTTGATAAAAAAAACTGTCTATGGAGGAAATCAAGGTGTTAATATGATAATTAATGTAATAATATAAAAAAAAAATATTTTCCCGTTGACTTCAAAAAATATTTTTACTTTAACATAAAATCTCTTTTTTATCTTTGCACACTTTTTTTCAGTCATGTATTGATCTATTATTTTTATGACAGAAGCAAAACCGTTGCAAAATCATGATATTTTACACCAAAACATCTAGAAAAACCAATTGGAATCTGATTGGAACCTTTTCATGAGTAGGCATCTCGAAGAATTTGACCTCTTGAATTCATCATAAATTTTCTTGTCCATCAAAACACATCTGTCAAATTGCGTAAAAACCGGTTGCACAGATTGCGATCCATGGAAGTACTCATTTTTAGTTACTTGCTGGGTATCTACTAGACAGACAACACTTTTTGTCTGCCGGAAACGAATTTACTGCATTGTTTAGGGGTCTGCATTAAGTTATACCTAATAACCATAGACTTTTTTCCATAGTTGTGATCAAGGGTTCCACTCAGAGGACTGAACCAGCTGTCAAATCGCATACAAACGCACCGTACCAAATTTTTGGTACCAGAACGTCAGTGTGGTTCCCGAAATTAACCACTTCACCCCATAAAAGACTCGAAATAGGATAACATTTTTGTTGCCAAACGCATCTGTTGTTGTCATACTGCAGATTTAGAATCACTACGATGCTTAGTTTGAACTTCGTGAGCATTCTAGAGTTGCTTCTTATACTTCTTAACCATTTGGGCAAAAAAAAAAATTCAGAAAAATTAACAGTTCATGAGTTTTACAATCAACAATGAAGAATTTCCAAGGAGATTGTGCAAATTTATTTTAATCATGTCTTTTTGCATTGTAAATATCTCAAACACACGTGAATTTAAAAATCTGAAATAAATAGGCAAGATAGTCCTTTTCATAATCAACACAACGCTGCTAAATATTTGTTTTGGAATATGGAGAGCCGTAAAGAACGAACTAGCTTCGTTTACAGTTGGAACAAGAGAAAGAATTTTATTTAAATTTAAAACATGGGTTACTATGATTATTTTGTTACTATTAAACGCCTGCTGCGTTCAACACTCCTCCTCAAACTATTCAGAAAGTACACCCATCTTAGCACGTAACTTCTCAAGGCGTACTCGCTGAAGCGGCTTCGTTAGGACATCTGCAACCATATCCTCCGTCGGGCAATATTGAAGTTGAATAACACCCTTCTGCTTCAAGTCGCGGACGAAGAAGTACCGTGTGTCAATATGCTTACTTCGTCGCTCGATCCGGTCACTGTCAACCACCTTGATGCAGCTCTGGTTATCCTCGAACACCTTGGCGGGAATGGACTCGTCTCGACTGATTTCGCTTATCAGCCGGCGCACCCAAAGCAATTCTTGGCACCCTTCAGCGAGTGCAACGAATTCGGCTTCAGTTGAGCTGAGGGACACACACGCTTGCTTTCTGGATCCCCAGGATATGATGCCTCCTCCGAAAAATACTGCATGGCCAGAGTTAGATTTTCGGTCCCGAGCATCACCGGCCCAGTCCGCATCTACGTACATCGCCAACTCGCCTTCTGTGGAACCCAGTTTCAGCTTGAAGTCGGATGTTGCATTCAGGTATCGCAGCACACGCTTTGCCTCATTCCAATCCAGTTGGGTTGGGCAGCTGGATTTTTGAGCTAGGATGGATGTGCTGACAGCCACGTCCGGCCTGGTATGAACAGCTACGTAAAGCAGACCTCCGATAAGGCTGAGATACTGCTGGTTGTTTGGCAGCCGTTCCTTCTCCTCCTTCTGCTGTAGGTAGCCCGGATCAAGAGGAATCTTGCTGGGTTTGGCCTCCCCGAGACCAAATTGTTGGGTTAACTTCCGGATGTACTGCTGTTGGCTAAGCTTGAATCCATCCGGACCACGAACAATTTCCATGCCAAGGAAATGTTTGATGTCTCCAAGGTTGTTAATCCTGAAGTTCGTCTGAAGACCTTGAAATATTTCTTGGAACTCCTCCTCAGTCTCGGTTATCACCACCATATCGTCCACGTAAACCAACAGATAGGCGATGACAGTTCCCGTTCGACGAATATAGAGGCACGGGTCTGCTTTGGAAATGCTGAACGACATTTTTCGCAGGAACGAATCGAGGGTATGGTTCCACACTCGAGCGGACTGCTTGAGACCGTACAGGCTTTTGTTGAGACGACATACACTATTTCCAACAGCATACCCTTCCGGTTGTTTCATATAGACAATCTCGTCCAGTTGTCCATGAAGATACGCAGTCTTGACGTCAACGTGTTTGACGACCATGTTACGACTGCTTGCCACCACCAACAAGGCACGGAACGTTACCTGTTTGGCGACAGGTGCGAAGACTTCGTCGAAATCCACGCCAAACTTTTGGGAGAATCCTTGAGCCACCAACCTGGCTTTGTGGCGCACGACCTCACCATTTCCATCGAGCTTCTTCTTGAAAAGCCATTTACATCCAACAGCTTTACGGTTCGCAGGAAGTTCGACCAAATCCCACGTGCCGTTCTCGATGAGCGATCGATACTCTTCATCCATTGCTTCCTGCCAATGCCTAGCGTCGGGTGATTTCAGGGCTTCGGAACGAGTGCGAGGATCACCACCTTGGATGCTTTTTGCGGCCAGTCCCTGATGGGGATTCTCATTTCCTGGTTCAGGACCTCGATTGGAGTTGGATGGAGGGGGGTCATCTGAAAAACGGTTGGAAGGCAAACCAGTGCTTGGAAAAAGAAAATTTTTCAACTTGCCTGTGAGATAGCGCTCCCGTCCGCTGCGCCTCAACGCCTGTGACACGGGCGGATTTGAAGATAGTTGCGGGGGGAGCGCGTTAGTTGTCACGTCACGTGCTGCATCGTTACTATTGTCGCTTGATTCGTCTGCGCTGTCATAGTTTGAAGAACCTTCATCAGCACTAACGTCCACCACGCATTCACCTTCAGGAACCGGCACCACTTTGTCAGACCCAGATTGTTCGACCACCGCTGGAAACTGCAGCTGATCATCCTGAACTGTTTGCTCGAAGTCCAGAGGGACTAATTTTCGCTCAGGTACGGACACCACGCTGCTACGCTTCGGATTTTCACTCACAAATACGACGTCTCGAGATGTTACCAGGGTTTTCTTCCTCGGATCCCACAGTCGATATGCCTTCGTTTCGGATTCGTAACCAGTAAAGATGCACTCATGGGATTTTGCATCCCACTTCCTCCTTTTCTGCTTCGGGATATGAACCATAGCTGGGGAACCAAACACTCGGATGTGAGCTAAGTTCGGCTTCTTTCCGCTCCACATTTCCTCAGGTGTCACCTCGTGTCCTTTGGTAGGCGATCGATTTACCAGGTAGACCGCTGTTGCTGTTGCTTCTGCCCAGAATGACTTAGGCAGATCCGCTTCAAATAACATGCATTTGGCCCGTTCTACCACAGTACGGTTCACACGTTCGGCTAAACCGTTTTGTTCGGGAGTGTAATCCGCCGTTGTTTGATGGCGAACCCCCAGGCTGTTCAGATGGTCTTCCAGCTTCTTGTTGCGAAACTCCTTCCCGTTGTCGGTTCGCAGAATTTTTAACTTTCGGCCAGTCTGCCGCTCTGATGAACATCGGTAATTTTCAAAAGCTTCAAAAATTTCATTCGCTGATTTTTCTTTCAGGAAATACACTGCGATGCGACGAGACTTATCATCCGTGAACGTAAGAAAATATCTTCTGCCGCCCAACGAATTAACTTCCATTGGTCCGCACACATCGGAATGGACCACTTCCAGGATTTCTTGCGCACGTGAACCTTGCTTGTTGAAAGGAAGACGAGTTTGCTTACCCATCGCACATGTTGAACACCGATCTTCAATTTCCGCTGGACCGTCGAATTGCACTCCGGAGACCATACCATGTTTCAATCGCTGAACACTTTCCAGGTTGAGATGGCCCATTCTCCTATGCCACAGTTTGATATCCACGACGGAAGACGCGCTCATTGCTGTTGGTAAAGGCAATTGCGCCAGACGAAACAAACCATTCTCCAACACGCCGGTAGCCACCAGATTTCCGTTCCCTTCGTTGACCTTCACACCAGCTGCGCTAAACGTGACAGTGTGTCCGCGCTTCACTATTTGGCTCACCGAAATCAGGTTCGTAGAAATCTCCGGAATGACTTGAACATCGTTGACCTCGATTGGCTCGTCGTCTTGACTACACTCGGGTAACAGCTTCAATTTTCCTTTCGCCACTACCTGCATGGTACCTTTGTTGGCTGCAACGACGGTACCGCTGGTTTTCTGCACGTTTTCCAATTTCGACACGGAATTGGTAAAATGATTCGAAGCACCGGAGTCGAAATACCAGCTCGAATCTTCGCCAAAATGTGCGCTTCCATTCGTCGATAAAACGGTACACCATGCTTTCGACTTCCTATCTTTAGATGGACAATCCCTTGAAAGATGGTTAGGCGATTTGCATATTCTGCATTTTGGACCTCGTTTCATGTCCGATGGTTGCCTTTCTTGGTGCTGTTTCGGTGGTGGTTTTGAAAAATGTTTCCTCCCTGCATACGCTGTTCCTGCTGATGGCTCAGGTGCTCTAACTTCCTGCAGTAGCTTCGTCTTGATGACATCGCCGTTGATTGCTGCTCCGGAGTTTTCGAGTGCCATCACCATTGGGCTGTACGATTCCGGCAATCCTGCCAACAGAAGAGTTCCGACCCACTCTTCGCTTATGTCAAAACCGATTCCACGTAGTTGATGTGCTGTGGTTACTATGGTGTTGACATACGTTTCCATGGAGTCGCTCGTTGCTAGGGACGTTGTAATTAGTTTTCGCAGCAAGCCAACTTTTCGTGTCAGCCCGGAATCCTCAAACGCTGCTTCCAATTTCGACCACGTTTCCTGCGCAGTTCTCGCTTCCCTCACATGGACATAATTCGTAGGGTCAAGAAGAAGAATTATTTTTCTACGCGCTTTTCGGTCCTTCACCGGGTTTACGACCGGCATGGTTCCATCCTCGTTCGGTGTCGGCTTCACCACGTCCCACAAGTCCTCCAGTTCGAGAAAAGTCTGGACTGCGAATTGCCACGTGGACCAATTTTCACGGCCCATAAGCAATTCTATCGATGGCAAATTCAGCGAACTGAAGGCTTTTGCTGTTGCAGCTACATCGCCTTGACCGGTAGACATAATCGAAAAACTCGCGACGGTACTTTTCAAAATTCGAATTTAAAAAAAAAAACGTTTACTTTTTAACTTTTTGGCTCTGGGCCCATAACCTTTTGGAATATGGAGAGCCGTAAAGAACGAACTAGCTTCGTTTACAGTTGGAACAAGAGAAAGAATTTTATTTAAATTTAAAACATGGGTTACTATGATTATTTTGTTACTATTAAACGCCTGCTGCGTTCAACAATTTGCATATCCGAGCACTAGTAACGTAGCTATCACCGAAATAAAGTGCCTGGATGCGGATACTAAATGATCTTAGCCTTAGTGATGATAAAGCTTCTAAATAAGTTCTACCGGCTCATTTTCACCATCTTTCATTTCATCCAACCTTCTATCCATCTATAAAATTTCATAATGTACTGTCTCTACTAAAAAGGACATCACTTTTCTTCTACAAGGCCGATACTATTCAAACCTACAAAACGTGTTACCCTATCACAAGCGTAATTCCCATAGTAGCGGTTAAGAATTTTCGTTGTGAGACCGTTTTTAAATTTCCATGGTGTGGGCAATGGAATCGAAAAGTCAATCTTTCTCTCCTAAAGAAGAATATCAATAGAAAAGTGATAAAGCACGATCAATTTCTGAGATCCCAGAGAATGGATGAGGGTTAATCCCCAAAGCTTTGACTCTGGAACATATCGATGTTTTCAGACCATTCTGATTTGATTCCTGAAAAAAGGTCCACCCTGATCACCATATATTCTGAGCTCGCAATTTCATTCTTACAGGGACATATGTATGTAGGTATGACAGGTACTGTCGTCGGGTTGCAGTCATGGATCAGGTCAGGGATTATGGAGCAAGTCATTAAGCCATTGGTACCTGCATGCAAAACATACAGCAAAAAGCACCTTACACTTCATGCCAATCATAAACTGAGATCCAAAGCAAGTACAACCAGTGTGTAGAATGGTCTGATTTTTAATCCATCCCATTTCTTGACATTTCGGAGAACCTCTCATAAACAAATAAATTTATCCTGGTGATCTTACTAATAAGATTTCAACTTACTACAAGGAGGTAGGTCTTAAATGATTTTTTTCAAACGGGTGTGAATATGCTATGAAGCCAAAATGTGAAACCAGTAGGTCTAGTACCTATCTTGTTTCTAGTCTAATCACATTGATTTGTTTAACATTTTTAAGGGGTATGTTCCTCGAACAACGATATCATATCGTTCTTGGCAATGCTCAACCCCTTTAAAATTATCTCTTCATCTAGAAAATACTGGAACACGTATCCTGATTGCGGGAGACACACATTTGAATGAATTCATGATGAAATAAAAAAAAATATATTACTCACCTTCGACCTATTTTGAATTCATGTATGTTAATGACAGCCTATAACTTGATGTAGCGAATTTGTTATCGCGGATTTTAAGGAGCACTGATAATTTTAACGCCCACGCGTTTGTTGCTACACCCCGAGCTAAGCGAGCGTGATGTTGATGTTTCGGCAACGGTTTGTCGATTTACGTTGTTTTTTTTTACTCTAGCGGCCTACTGAGAACGATGAATTTTCAAAAACGCAAATTCCCGAAAGCTACATTATTTTCCTTGGCCCAAGGTCATCCCCAGCTGTTGCCGTCTACAGGAGGAAGCTGCTAACTATTCACAGATGCACACTTCCGTTTTCTGCTATTCCGTCCAGCGGGGAAAATTCCAGTCACTAGCGGCGAAACTTACTGCTGGGTTGAAAATGACAAATCACACAAAACTTCTCCGGTGGCGGCGACGGTAATCGCGAATGAAAATTTCACGGCACAATGTTTTTCCGCATTTGGCGACAACCACGTCGGTCGACGTATGTATTAACACCGCAGCAGCAAGAATGAGCGAAATGCATGAATGGCGCACATGGGAAAATCTATACACGACAAAGAGGGATCGCATTTTTGAATGGGTGTTTGAGATTACCAATACAGATGAAGATATTCCCAAAGAAGGAAGGAAAGGTAAAATACGTAACAATTTTGATAAAAAAATTAAATGAAATTTTAACTCGAGATTTTAAATATTAAAAAATAGTACCTGATAAAATTTTTATTTTTACATTTTTTGATAAAATTTTAAAACTTGTGTGACCAGTTTTGGACGCCCCATTTTTGTTTTGATGTTTGTTGCTTTTTTTCGAAGTTTGTTTACCCGTTTCTTGCGGTTGTGTGAGTGAATTCGCGAAATAATTTTGAAATTAGCACTAGCAGCATGCAATTTGAGGTATTTGGTTTCAAACTTGGAATGTGAATTTTAGCATTTTTAGGTCCAGAATCATTCATTTTCTCGAAATCTGAAAAACAAATTTTCTGGAATTAGAAAAGAACCCTCAAAACACCATTTTGATCCCAAAATTTCAAATTCAACACAAAAAACATAAAACTGTCCAATTCATTCAACCGAGCTGAGGCTTCCCTTAGTTTTGATATGCGCGTGATTGATCCAGATAACTATATTCACATTCGAGTTAAGGTTTTGTTTCTAGCTGAAAACAAGCTTAAAATCTACAAACTTGTGCAAAAGGGGTTTCAATCTCTTTATAACCTATTTTTTAGATAAAGTTCTAAGGAAATCGACGTTGTGTTCCTTCCGCAGATTTTTACGATTTTTTGCAAAAGGTTGTATCTTTCCAGATGGCAGCAGCGCTGCTATTCTCGATCATCAAAGTTGAAAAACGCTATAGCTTAAAGACACCAAACGATTAAAGTGGCACCTAGCGGCGAGTAGATGTAAACGAGATCTGCGTTGACTGATGCAATCCAGATAGCGCTGAGGTATTTCAAAATACAGGAGATGCTAGGTTTGATTGATTTTAGAATGTTAGAAATTTAGAAAGAAAGTTTTAGAATTTTAAATTAAAAAATTAAAAAATCTTAATGGGAAAATTGACAAATCAGAATATATAAAACACTTATTTTAGCTAGTCAAACAAGTTGACAAAATCGATCTAAAATGTTTTAAACTGAACATAAAATCACTGATGAATCTTTCCATCTGTTTTCCGTAGACAATTGAAAGCCGACAAATCGAAAATTGACAGTCATTCTCGATCTGGCTGGAGTCGTAACGAGTTCAATTGTCACTCGGCTGTGGCTGCGCAGCGATCAAGTTCAGTCTCCAGAGCTGTCCAGTGATTCGATCCGAAAAAAAACATCATCAACACCGGGGATCGGGTCGTCTCGTCAATCAGCTCCCAATCTACCATACTCCACGGCCACGGAATGTTGATTATAAAATTTCAATCTCGTTCTCCGGTCAGTCAGCCATTCGGATGTGATTTGTGCCACCGAACACGTGCTATGGGCTGATTATGGGATCATCATCACACCGGATAGCACTGCGACGACCATAAAGGCCCAAGAAGAGGAAGATATCATGGGGCGTCACCACATAAACCGCGACTCTAGGCATGGTGCTAGTTCTATTAAACCGCGCCGCCGCCGTATGGTTTGTCGTATCCATATGATGGGTCTCCATTTCCAGGTATAATTGGGATCAGCCCGGACCTTCAAGCCGCCGTCGACGGTGTCATCGTGAATGTGGAGCGTTTTTTTCCAGTCATCTCTCCATCTCTCCCTAAAGCTTTGATGGATGGACTTAAGTGGTCGCGAACAACGGCAAACGGTTAGGTGTTTTTCTCCTGAAATGGAGAAATAATAGGACCTATGAGACCAAAGCTGAGCTCAGCTCTTGTCGCTCGTTGGTATGATCATCAAATCACTAAAAAAAAAGAGTGTATAATCTCCAGCTGATTAGTTGGCTCACGTGTGACATATCGGGTTAAGGAAATGTGGTTTGTAACACATGTTCAATTGGAAATTGCTGCTGAAAGCGTGATTCCTAATAAGCATCAATCTGTACATACTCATAGTATTTTTAAAGTTCTCGTAAAAAGTTCAAAACTAGCTAATGACAGACCATAAAATTTGACGAATAATGTCCAAATTATGTAAAAGATATACAAAGATTCTGATTTGGAGCTCGGCTGTCTCAATGTTTTTGTTTTCCAACTTCTCAAACTTTAAATCTCAATTTTAAAACATTTTTAAGAAATTTATCGTAAAGTAAAACTTTTACGAGCTACAATCACTAATCACGAATCTAACATCCGAAATCCGAATTCTGTATTATGAAAATTGACAAATGATATTTCAATAGGTATAAAAAATCAAATTTCAACTGTTATATTGAAAAAATTAATCATTTTAGACAATTTTAGAATCTTACATATTAAATCTGAACTACAGTCCTTAAAACTTAAACATGATTTTTATTTCATATTTTGTTTCATTTTCATATAATATTCTGCGTCATCTTAGAATATTTTTTTTTTCATTTATTTTTTTTTTATTGCGTTAGTTTCGTGTGATTTTCATGATTACTTGAAGATTTTTTTTTATTGTGAGTCTTCTTTTGTCTTTTCCTTCGGACGTGAAGGAAATCGAATTTCAGTTTTGGTTCCAAGATAAGGAATTCAACCCAAAGTTCAAATATAATTTAAATTTCCAAGTCAGAATTCAACAGTTAAAAGAATATGTAAGAAGACTATCATAAGTTTAGAAATTTACTCTACGACTCTGATCTCTCTTCAATTGAATGAAAATCACAAATTTTACCGGATCCAGAGTTTAAAATTGCTTCCAGCAATGAGATGAGAATTTCAAAAAGTCTCTTAAATGTTGTTCAAGTATAACATATCATTACATAACATAACATAACAAAAGTAACAATCATATAAAAACATGTCAATTAAAGTTAAATTTTGAATTCAATAAGGCTGGAACAAATTTCAATTTCTTCTTTTGTCACCCCCCCTTCGAAATTTCCGAAAAACCCTAAGAGGGAAATAAATAAAGTTTGAAGAATTTTATGAAAATTTCGAAAAAAAATCAAATATCCGATAGATTACAAGACCAAAAAACAAATTTTGGAAGATGGGAGTTATTTCACCTTTTCTGTTCTTGATTTCATTGAATTTTTAGATAAAAAATTACTTGATCTATAGATTTTGTGCAATGATATTGTATGCAATTATTTGCATACAAGATTTTGTGCAATTGTTTCCAATTTATTTGTTTTTCGCATTATTTTGTATTCTCCCCCCTTGCGGTGTTCCAACTCCGAGTGACAAAAGAAGGATTTGAAATTTGTTCCGGCCTAATCTCTGTTGAAAATTCGGAAATTTGAAATAAAATGTTTAATTCGAGAGTTAAATACAAGACAATTATCTTTACGCACGGCACAGTGTTTTTCTGTAGTTTAAAAACATAAATTTGACATTTCTGAGTTAAAAAGGAAAGTATCTCCTATCAAACGTACTGTTTGGATAGAAAACCATCAGGAGGTCCAGATCTTTTGTTTCAGATTATGATTTCAAAAATAACTTTTCTCGATTACTGATCAAAATTTATGCAGGAAATCTCCAATTACACTTTTTAAAGCTTAAATATGTTGAGATTCCTTTGAAGATTTGTATGACAAAAATTGAAATAAAAATAAGTACATTCCAGAGAAAATTTACTCCAAACTATGATGTTAATATTTAGAAATACTGTACAGAGTTTTTAAGAGCTTTTTTATGAGAGTGTGTTTATATCGATAGAACTATGTAATTTTTTTGACATGTTTAAAATGATTGGCACTTCACTTAAAACATACATATTTGTGTTTTGAGTGAAGTTTTTAAACAAAATAACAAAATTATTGCAATAAAATTTACTTTCATATTTCTTTTCGATATGTAGCACAATGCAACATAATTTACGTTTTTCCGATTGAAGAGGGATTAAGAGCTGATTTTGACTGATTTTAGGGCAACATATCCAAATATGCTTTTTTCTTTTTTTCTGTCAGCTCTAATTTTTTAGATTCAAGGGTTAATTTTTTTAAACTTTAAGCAACATTTTAACATTTCGGTATTGGAGGTTTCGAATCAATGATCAACTTTTCTGAAGACCGCGAGTAGTTAAAACTTCTGAGTAAACTAAGGCGTCTGGTAAAATACGAGAATTTAAGGATATTTTAAAATATTTTTTTAATCAAAATGAATCAAATTTTTTTTTACAAAGCATAAATAAGAAAAATCGCAGTCTCTAACAAAGTTGTTAATGGAATTTGAATTTTTGATTACCGAATTCTCATAAACGGCCTGGAATCGACCAGACCGAATTGAATGCCAATTTGAAAAAAAAATGGGTTATCTATTGTAATACTGTTTTCAGTGTCTAAAAGTTAACTTTTAAGCACCGAATTGCATAAAAAAAAATCATAATAAACATACAAAAATCTAAATTCTCAAGAAAATCTTTTTAAAACTTGGCTTAAGATTCTTGTTACGTGGTAATTTTGAGTGTTGGCAAAATTTTTAGAGGAATCTAAACATTGCGTCTAGATAGGATGAGTGGTTATTCAAAATTTACCCTTAATTAGTCGTGGGTAATTTACTGCATTCACAAAAGAACAGGGAATCTTGTCTTACAATCATATGCCTATTCACAGATTTTAGAAACTGATAAAGTTATGTATAGCGGTTTATTTTCGCCCTCAGAACAATTTTATATATTCTCAGAGACGTGGATTTTGTGAGCTACAGTAGCACACTGGGTATCTGCAACTTATGAACTGTAACTGGTAGATTGTCACATGACAAATGATTGATTAAAAAATCCTGTCTAACACCATTTTTAAATTTGTTGTAAACATGGTTTCAAAACCGAAAACGATTTTGTGTAGGATGTTTTTTTATCATTTTAAAAAAATGTGAAAAATCTTAAAATAGAATCGAGTGTTCAATGCTCAAATCATGTTATAAAACAATCAATTCAATGGAATATGTTAAATATTTTGCTATTTTCTGACTAAAATGGACAATAAAAGTCTGGAAAATTGTGAATTTTCTTCCGGGAAAACTGGGAAAAAACCGGGAATTTCAAAATGAAAAAGTTCTGGCCACCCTGTATTTTGGATAATTTTTGTCAAGAATGGTAGTTTTTTAATTTAAGTCATTATTGTCATCTTTGTAATTTTCTTTGATTTTTTTTCATTAGGTGTTTTTGGTGATTGTTGTTATTTTCGTATTTTTATCAGTTTTGTCATTTTGTAATTTCTGCCATTTTTGTTTTTTGTCATCTTCGTTTTTTTTTAATTTTTGTTCTTTTCATCTTTTGGAAGTTTTGTTATTTTGTAGTTCTTGAAATATTATTCATTTTAGTAACTTTTGCCATTCTTGTCATTTTTTGTCATCTTCGTTTTTTTTAGATTTTTGTCAATCTTGTCATTTAGGTATGTCGTTTTTGTCATTTGGATCATTTTTGTAATTTATATTATTGTGAGTCATTTTTTTTATTTGGGACTTTTCGTCATATTTGTCAATTTATTTTTAAATTTTTGCCTTTTGTATCATTTTTGTGCTTTTTTTCATCTATTTGGATGCTGTTTTTTTTTTGTTATTTTTGTTTTAAATGTCATTTCGGTTTTTTTTTCTTTTTTCTCATTTCTCTCATTTTTGTCATTTTTGGCATTTGTGTATTTTTAAAAATTTTCATCATTTCTGTAATTTTTGTTATTTTTGTCATTTTTATCATTTTAATCATTTTTGTTTTTTTTTATTTCGTTTGTGATAATTTTGTAAATTTGGTAATTATTTTAATTTTTGTCAATCATTTGCGTCATTTTTTTTATTTTTGTATTTTTTTTTCGTTTTTGTTGTTTATACCATGTTTTGTGATTTTCGTTACTTTTTGCGATTTATGTCATTAAGGTTATTGGAATGTTTTTTTCATTTTTTGTTTTTTAATTATTTTTTGGGGTATTTGTCAATTTTATATTTATGTTTTTTTTTTTCAAAATGAACAATTTTTATCTTTTGATATTTTTGTTTTTTTTTTTTAATTTTTGTTTATCATTTTTGGTCTTTTTTCTTATTTTTGTCAGTTCTGTCATTTTCATAGCTTCTCAATTTTATTCCAATTTTCATTTCTGACTGTTATTTGGAAATCTGTATCGCTAATTTGAAATCTTTAGCACTTGTCTGATATGAGAATAACGAAATTTGATATATAAATCTGTAGTTAAAATCGAGGATCACAACCTGAAGTTAATGAAATTTTATCTTATTGAGTCTAAAATCTTTATGAGTTATTTGAAACTTGATATTTTAGATAGACTTAAGTCACATTATGTCAAAAGATCAACAGATTGATTAAACATTCAGGATTGAAAGTCCATCCTGTTTTCCTTAATTCTGATAACGGGTTCAACATTTAAAATTTTTATTCTTAATTCTGAAAGTCGAGATTCTATTTAGATCCTCATATTTGTTACTTTCCCTCACCCTAAATTTGTTTGTTGCCTATATTGAGGCGTAAGATATTTTCGGTCAATGAACAATTTTTGTCATAGTTCAATGACATAAGTTCAGGCGCTTTTATTGAAGCAAACTCTAAAAAAAAATGTCACACATTTATCTATGTATGATCATAAAATATTTGAATATTCGATGTCTTTTCATGACGATTTTAGGACATTTTCATTTGCTACCGGCAGATAATTTCTAATTCGATTGATATATCTCTATGTTCAATGATTCTCATCGAATTACAATCGTCCAGATTCTAGTCAATCGGCCTTTCTATTCTTCCAACCGAAATTTAAAAAAAACCCTCTGTCGGTTTTCGGTTCTTTTGATATCACTTTTGTCGGACGACGACGGCGTGTCACACAGCTTGAAACACCTTCAAGGAACATAAAAAGTGTCTCACCTGATTGAAGTCTGAACCTTTTCCCGAGCCATCAATCCCGCATAACAATAACGCTGCGCTCGCTATCAAAATGTAATAAATTAAATCATCCATCTATTTACAGCAGGTCTAGGTGGGTATCGCTCAATATCGGGATGATTTCTTCGATGACGAGAATCTTGCCCAGTCTGCCTAAGGTGGAACCAATTCCGGCTCAGGGGTCTGTCGGGTGTTTCGGGTGGGTCCCAAGGTAGCGTCCCGCTATTGTGCTCCCATCAGAACGTGAATGATTAATGGAGTTTTGGACACTTTTTTTTCTGGGTCTCTCTATCTCTTGATTATGGGACGAGTGTTCTTTTCATGCGATCGACAGGTTATTCCTTTCGATTAAAGGAATGTCACATGTTGAGGTTCGATTTCTGCCTTTGAAAAGACGGTAATTGAACCTGAGAATCAATAATTTTTTTTTGTAAATGTATCAATCGTTATTTTGAAAGATGATGTTGAACTAAAAAAAGTCAATGAACAAAATTAAATTATCATTTGGATATTAAGTAGAAACCCTTTGAAAAAAATGAAATTCGTCGAAATATTAACTTCAAATCTACAGGAAAATTCAAAGCAATTCCTAATAGCTTTCCTGTAACATTTTATGTAATCTTCATGTAACATTTTCTAAGAAGGCCAAACCGCAAAGATCCTTTTAGAAGTAGGCAATCTTGCCGCAAAATTCCTCCCACTGGGCAAAAACAAGCCTACCTACTACAATCCGTGACAAATGTGACATTTCCCGATATAAATCGTGCAGTTGCCTCCTACATGTAACCTAGCCGGAGACTAAGAGCGTAGTAGTAGGAACACGTAAATGCAGGAAAGTGCATGATTTCCGGTCAAACCTTTCATTCGCTTTGTTACTTGTCTGTGGGCCCATTTTCTTTTTGGCACACTGAGAACTATTTAAATTTTTTGCGGGAATAAAAAAATCTTCTTAATTTTTTTTTTTTTTTGAGCAGGGAAAAGCCCCCTGGAGCAGTACAGTTTATCTGACTCCTCCAAAGGGCATAAAATCTCCTCATCGTTTTTATTTTGCATTTTTTCAACTTGTGTTTTTTTGTAAGGTTTGCGTACATATTTTTGTAGTTTTTCACGTTTCACACTTCATAATTATTCATTTTAATAATGATCACTAGCGATAGTTGATGATAATGGCGGTGGGTGGCGATGGGTGGCGGTAGGTGGCGGAAGGCGGTGGGCGGTGGCGGTCGGCGGTAGTGGTAAGCTGTAGGTGGCGGTGGGTGGCTCGGTGGTGGAAAGAAAAACAAAAAAATATTGCAAAACTGGCATTAGTCGGATGTTTGCGCAGATTCATGATGAGGACTGATAGCTGATGGTACCTCCAGCGAGATTTAATCTCTTTGAAGGAGGTACACTAGAATCACTGATCAGTTAGGGACGTATTGGCGGATGGTTTTTCAGATTATGTAGTTAGAGATTTTGTTACGAATATGTTGTTTGCACATATTTTTAAATTTGATAAGATTCCTTTCTTCTTTCAAATTATTTGGCAGCTGATTGTACTTCGACTTGGAGAAGTAATTGTAAGATGCTTTAGTTAGGTTCGACTTTGGACATCTAACTTCCAGCATTTGGTTTCTTCGCAGATTGTAGCGGTGGTTGCGGATTTGTAGTGTTTCGTTGTGGTGGGTTGACGGGTTGTGCAATTTATTGTGGATTTGAACGAGGCATTGTAGTTCTCTCAATGCTAGAATGGGCATTATAGATTTCGCAGCTTCTGTGTAAAGACTTATTGTTGGGTGCAATCGTTTTTTTTTGTAGATAGTTTTCAAACATCGATTTTGAGTTGCTTGAAGCGACTTTAATTTTGTTTTCGTGGCACTTCCATATATCGCTACCATGTAATTCAATCTGGATTGAACGAATGCTAAGTACATGGCTTCTAACTGCTTCGTAGGGACAAACTTTGATACTTTCCATAAGAGGCCACAGGCAGCGCTGATATCGTTTTTTATTTGGTTAATGTGGGGGTGCCAAGATAGTTTGGTATCAAAAGTTAGGCCCAGATATTTATAGCTATCGACGTTTTCTATGACAGTCGAGTCGATGGTCAAAACTCGGTGCTCTTCAAGTCGTTTTCTAGGTGAGTGGAACACCATGTACTTTGTTTTGGACAGGTTTAGCGATAGCAAGTTTTCGGCAAAATACCCCATTAACATGTGCATGTCATGTTTCATCCGGCTAATCAAATCGTCTGCGTCTCTTCCAATATATGTTAACGATGTGTCGTCAGCAAATAAGCGTGTTTTACCTTTGAGCACTAGTTTCGGTAGATCGTTCACGTACAGTAAGAACATTAGTGGTCCTATGTTACTACCTTGGGGTATACCAACTGGACATCGGTAGAAATGTACTTTGGGTATCGTTTATTCCTACGTATTGGATACGGTCGGATAGGTAACTCCGAATCAGATCATTAGCTGTTCCTCGAATTCCATAGTAGTTCAGTTTATCTAACAACAGCTCGTGGTCTACGGTATCGAAGGCTTTTTTGAGATCGAGAAAAAGAACTGCAGCAAATTGTTGATTTTCGAACGCATCGTAGATTTCGTTAGACAACTCACTTGCAGCGGTCACTGTACTAGATCCTGTTCTGAAGCCATATTGCTGACTGTAGAGAAGTTGATGTGACTGAAGTAAACTAATTAATCTGCAAACTAGCAGTTGTTCCAATATTTTACTCAAGATTGAAAGTACAGATACTGGTCTATAGTTGTTAACGTCAGTTTTTTGTCCATTTTTGTGTATTGGGACGATCCGTGCAATTTTCAGAAACCTTGGGAATGTACCGGTCGTAATGCTTTCGTTGAAAACATTTTTCAGAAGATCAGCAAAAAGAACATGATGCCTTTTCACAAATAAGGCCGAAATTCCGTCTGGTCCTATGCTCTTTTTTGCATCCAAGTTATGAATTTTGATCAAAACTTCCTGCTCAGTTGTTGGAGTTAGAAAAATTGATTCGGATAATGTTCCATATTTATTTATGTTGCGTTGACTACAAATGGTGGAGGCAAGCTGGGGTCCCACATTCGCAAAAAAATCGTTGAAGTGGCTGGCAACTGACAAAGAATCGCTGGTGGCCTTTCCGTTTATGTACAGTATTATTTTATTGGTTTTCACAATACAAAATATGTAAATTAAAAATCTTAAACTGTAGAACACAATTAAATTTAAAATTTCGGGATCAACCTTAATTAACAAATATACAATGAATGAACATAGTTAAGCAAAAAAGGTGAAAATAAAATAATGAGTTCGATCTATAGCTTGTTTAATCAGAATAAAAAATCAAGTTTTATTACTAAAACCAGATCCTCAACAATTTTCTTTCAGAATGGATATCAACTAACATATTCTTAACAAAAATATTTAATTTGTGATTTGGACGCTAATGATTTGTTTAAAATTTAAAACTAAAATTAAAATAACACGTTGCTAGGCATAATGATCATTTGATTATGAAATTTTTTTGACGTTTCTATCATTAAAATATTGTGTAGATTGAGAGAAAAAGTTAAAGTTCTGATTTTTGCGTCTCGTTTATTTTCATAATTTTTTTTTTTCTTCACAAAATATACTATTTGATTCAAGAGTTATGTAAAATTATTTCGAAAATGTGAAATGTTTATTAATGCTAAACAACAGATTTCATACCCATACGGCAATCGCATACATTTTTTGTTTTTTTTTGTTTTAATCATTCAATTAGTTTTCAGGTATCACGATAAACCGATAAATACACTGTCATCTTTAGAACTACACCTTTAAATTTAAAATCTAAGATTGCAAATTAAAATAACACATTGACAGGTGAGCAATTGGAGAACTAATTGCACTAGTATGACACATGAAGGAGTTTTATTAAAGCTTAGCAAGAAGTTGAACTTTAAGAAGCATGATAGTGTTCAATATGCAAATAACCTAGTACACCGACAATCAAGAAACAAAAATTTATTTCATATTAATGTTTATCAAAAGCAAAGTACCATAGCAATAATGATCATTTTTAGAGTTCAGTCAATAATATATCAGACATGAGAAGTTTGCACGATTAAATTTCCAAGAAAGATGTATCGGAAATCATTCGAAAAACGAAGAAAGGCGGTAATAATTTAGGGTTTCAGTTGAAAATTTCCATCAAATAATAGTGTCAAGAATAGGATTGAAAAATTACATCGCACTGGTCAAAAGTGTGTCCTGATCTTATCCTTCCACCCACTTCCCAAAACAAAATTTTTTGCTAGGATGCAGAGGTGACCTCGGTCCTAAAGCACAAATTTATTTCTTTCATCCCCTTCTCTTTCTTCCAATTTATCCATTGACTACTAGGACGTGGCCGGCGCCGTTATTGACGTCTAAAGAGAGAGCATCAGTTTTGTGCAGTGTGAATGAGTTGCTAGTCCCAAGCACCATTCATTTGACCTCTGAACAAAATTTATGGCCTCGGTCAATCACGGAGTAGCAACCATTGGCGATGTGGAATTCATTCTACTGAGCCACGCCTGCGATCATGGTTTTCGAAATGCATTTGATTAAAAAAGAGAGTCATACAATAATGTCATTAACTAAATATTAAAAGAAACAAACTCGTTCAGTGAAAATCATTTTGTATTAATTGATAAAGAAGCATTTCGGGTTCAATGATTCAGGTGGATGTGAGTAGTCAATCAAGCTAAGCTAAGCTAAGCTAAGTATTATTTTATTGGTTTTCACATTTTCCCGATTGGTCAGAGAGTTTATAGTTTTCCACATTTATTTTTGACTTGAGGATTTAAAAAGAGATCCATAGTAGGTCATTTTGGCTATCATTTTCGCTCGTTGAACTTTTTTGGATAGCTGCACAAGCATTTCTTGGAGTTGGGAGTCGTGTGGGTGGCGTTTGCTTCTGGCTAAAAGGCTGTTTTTAGATTTTACTAGTTTCCAAACATCATAGTTCATCCAAGGGCAAAAACCTTTTACCCTGGCACAAACTTCTACCTTTTTCGAATATTTTTTAATAAGATTCTTATGCAGGTTGACATATTTAATATGTTTCTCAGTTAAATTTATTTATCTGATTATTAAGCAGTTTGCTTCACGATTGGTTGTCAGTATGAATTGTATCATCTTTCTGAAAAACGTCTCGAAACATCGTTGAGGTAAAAATGCGTAGAAAAATTAGTTTCCTTCCAGAGAAAGATTTCATTTATGAACCATTTCTTTTAACCCACCAGATTCACTTGTTATTCCAAAATAAAATAAAGTTCAATTGCAAGTAAAGCTTTATCCACTTAGAATCCGGAATAATAAATCATCTGTAGCTCGGAAACGAATTGACGAACAAATATGATTAATGCCTCAAAGCAAAAGTAATTCACTGTACTTTAATGAAAAAAATATCAATAAATATCATTTTTCTTCGTTTCTTGCGAAAATTTGTACTTTCTTCTTATTGCTTCCACAAAACGCTGTACACTTCCGAAGTCAACATCCTTGGCACATTTGTTTCACATGTTGGTGACAAGGTGGGAAGTAAAAAGTGAGCACTGAGCAGTGAGAAGTGAGAAGCGAGTCTCACTTCTCACGTCTATTTTCACTCTCAGTGCTCATTTCTCACATCTCACTTCTTACTTCTCAACTTCTAACTTACTCGGTAAACATTTTTCTGAAAAATTACTATTCTTAGAATCTATATATCTCGCGTGAGCTTTCATTACGTCGTATGGAACATCTTAAGAATTGACAAAAAACTGCAGCAAAAGTTATCAAAACAACTTTGAAATTTGTATTTATTTCACGTATAGAATATGTTGTCCAGGCTACAAATATTCTAAATGGAAAGAAATTGCGACTAGTTTATGTCAGATTTAGTTTTTTTTAGCGAATGATCAACACTCTGGCACAAAGCTACCACTCCAGAGCCGGTGTTGGAAAATTTAAAAAAAAGTTCTTGAAAATAAACAAAACATAATTTAAAAATGGAAGGAACTTATTCTTTTTCCTTACTCATTATATGCACAGCCAGTATTTAATATTCAATTTAGAATTGAAATATAAATTTGGTACTAAATACAGTCGGTTGTTTTGAAAGAAAAAGCTGGTTTCCAGCAATCTGGATTGCTGATTTTCCAGCAATTTAAATTGCTGGAAACCAGCATTAACGTTTGCTTTTTTTTCCAGCAATTTAAATTGCTGGAAATTTTGTTGGAAAGTCAGCGGGACAAAAACCAGCAAAATTTTGCTGGTTTCGAGCAAAAAAAATAAAAAAATTGCTGTGTAAAAATGGAATTCTGTCTGTCTGATTGTCTGTTCCTTATAGACTTGAAATTGGATGCTTTTGAGGCCGAGGAAGGTTCCTATTACAGTTAGGGACCCCCATCTTACTGGAAAGGGGAGGGGTTTCCAAAGCAAAAACGAAATGTTCGCATAACTTAAGATTGAATGGTTCTGGTACCAAATTCGGCGTGGGAGGTGATTTGTTTAAAAGAAAAATGTCTGTGAACGTTTTGTGCCCCTCCTCATTTCCAGAGGGGAAATGGGAAGGGGAAGAGAAATTCCAAACAATTTGTATCATAACTCGAGAATTAGTCAAGCAAATAGAACCAAAATTGGCATGTGAGGGTATTTGGAGAAATGTTTCTATGATTATTTGAGAACTATTCCTTTTTCCAGTGGAGATATTGAAAGGGGGAAGGGTTGCTTCCATACAATTTTATTGCAAAATTCGATAACCATGCGAGTAAATGGAACCAAATTGGCTTGGGAGGATATTTGAATATGGGAAAAGGTTCATTGTTTGCTGAAACTCCTCCAGATTAGCATTTGGAGGATAGGAAGAGGGAGGGGAGCCCATACAAATTTTTGCAATACTCGATAACGATAACTAAGCGTGGGGAAGCGAATTTGGCATGCGAAGGAATTTGGGTGAACGAAATGTTTCCAAGACGGTTTCCAAGCTCTTTCCACTTTTCATTAGAGAAACATAATGGAGGAGGGGGCTCCCATACATTTTTTTGCATGACTGGTGAAATAATCGAGCAAATGGAACTCAATTTGGCATGGGAGGATATTAAGATAAGTAAAAGACTCTATAGTTGTTTGAGACCCCTCCCTACCTACCTACCTAAGGGTCCAGCGCCGATTGACCGGCGCATAGGGCTGAGATAAAAGATCTCCACTGCTGGCGATCCGGAGCCAGCGTCTTCACTTGCTGCCAGCCGAGGTTCTCGTCAACTGTGCGGATTTCAGCGGCTAGACTTCGCCGCCACGAGCTTTTGGGCCTGCCTCTTCTTCGATGCCCATCTGGATTCCAGTCAAGCGCCTCTCTGCAAATCTCGTTTTCATCTCTTCGCAGCGTGTGCCCAATCCATCTCCACTTACGTTCCCGAATCTCGATTTCTAGCGCCTTTTGATGACACCGGCGATGAAGTTCAACGTTTGAGATCCAGTTGCCAGGCCACCAAGCGCGGATGAAGTTCCGCAGGCAGCGATTCACAAAAACTTGCAGTTTTCGCGTCGTCATCGCATATGTGCACCAAGTTTCACACCCGTCCAGCAATACGGATTTGACGTTTGAGTTGAAGATTCGGATCTTAGTTCGTAGAGAGATCTGGCGTGACCGCCAGATGTTTCGGAGACTCGCAAACGCAAATCGGGCTTTTCTGATCCGGGTTTCGATGTCCTTCTTGGTACCACCATCAGGCGTAATCTGGCTACCAAGATACTGGAAGCACTCCACTGTCTCAACCTGTTGTCCAGCTACCACGAAATTGGAACGATTTTCTGTATTGATTTCCATCGACTTGGTCTTTCCGACATTGATTTTGAGACCTGCTGCCTTGGAGCTTTCGGTGAGGTCGTCGAGTTTGCTCTGCATGTCTTGTTGTGTTTGGGCGAGCAAAACAATATCGTCTGCCAGGTCAAGGTCGTTCAGTTGCTCCATTGTTGAAGGATTCCACGGCAATCCTCGGTTTGGTCTGCAGTCAATCGATCCAGTCAAGATCTCATCCATTACGATGAGAAAAAGCAGCGGTGACAAAATACATCCTTGTCTCACTCCAGCAGTTACCGGGATTGGTTCGGACAAGACACCGTCGTGCAAGACCTTGCACGAAAATGCCTCGTACTGTGCTTCGATGAGATGGACTAGTTTCTCTGGGACCCCTCGTCGTCTAAGAACAGCCCAGATGTTTTCGTGGTTCAGTCTGTCAAATGCTTTTTCGAAATCAACGAACACCAGCAGAAGAGAGTCCTGGAATTCGTTGAGACCCCTCCCTGATAGGAAAGAAAGATAGGAAAAAAAGAGGGAGCCACCTCAGTTTTTTTTAAGATGTCGAGAGTTAATCAGTCGAAAGACGCCGAATTTGCTTTGGGATTGTACTTAGATACGAGTAATGTTTCTATAATTATTTTGGACCCTTCCCTTCTTCCATTGAGTTAGATAGAAAGAGGAGACGGGAACCTCATACATTTTTGTTACATATCTAAAAAAGTACTCCTACGAAAGAAACCAACTTTAGTAGGGGAGGGACTTTAGGATGGAGAAATGTTTCTATGCTTATTCTGGCATCCTCCAGTTGGAGGATGAATAGGGAAGAGGGGGGGCTATCATACATTTTTGGCCTAACTCGATAACATTTTAAGAAAATAAGGTCAAATTTGTCATAGGAAAGTATATGAAAATAAGAATTTAGACTCCTCCTTTCTTTTCAGTGGGAAGCTTTAAAAGGTAGTGGGGTGCACCCATACTTTTTTCTAAATATCTAGAAAAATGATCGATCAAATTTGGCAAAGAAGGGATAGGTGTACGAGAAACGTTCTCTTGGTTACTAAACAGACATGAATAGTTTGATCACAGCAAATGGATTCAAATTTGGCTTGGGAGAGAAAATTTATATACGTAAATCATTAATTATGGCAGAATTTAGGAACTTATGAAAAAATAAATACATAGTCTTTATTTTAGGTACAAAATAATGATTGGAAAACAAATTCTAGGACAGGATTTGAAAACAGAAAACGATATATAAGAAAACAAAAATTAATCTCTTTTGTTAAATTCCCATTCATTTTAGAAGGTGTAGCAAAGCACACAGGGTCAGCAAGTAGATAAGAAATAAATTTATAATTAAAAAAACAGTTTTCAACTTATTTTTCGTTACAAGTTCAAATCTGAATGTTTGATTTAGTTTTCTATACTATATGTTTTGATTCTAAATACCAAATTTCTTGTATTTTTACAAAAAAAAATCCTTTTTTAAGCCTTCCCTTTATACAACAGAATTTCTTGATTCTATTTTTGAAGTGTTCATTGGTCTTTGATTTATTTTTGTTGTGTGAATTCAACAAATGGGGCTAAACATTTGCTTGTGCTGTTGCTACAAAGGTTTGTAAGGATTTGTTAATTTCCAAACAAAATTTTGGTTCATTTCTGGTAAGTTTTTCTATACAAATAGTCATCTAATTAAATTTAAGTTTTGTTTAATCCCTTCTTGAAAATGAAAGGAGTTTTTCAATTTATTGAATCATTCAGTTACCAGATCTGGCTTGTATACCAAACAATCACAACTATTGGATGGAACAAACATCAAAATAAACAATAATTTCATTTAGGTATTTATCTTATTACGAAAAATCTTTTAATGGCCCATCTTAGATGCAAATCATTTGATCATTTTTCGGTTTGTGTGAAATTTAATGTAAGTTACTTAATTTATCGGCCTTATCGGTGAAAATTATGCCCTTTTTAGTAAGGACATCTTGAGATTATAAATCTTTTATAGGCGGATATGAGGAATGAAAGATGGTGAAAGTGACTGGATAGAATTTATTTAGAAGCATTATCATTGTCACAACCTGCGGAGTGCAACAAATTTGATCATAGCAATCTGATAGTTTTTGAATTCATAAGTCTGTGAGGAAGAGCTAGCGCAAGTTGTGCAAAAAGCGTAGTTAGAATGAAATTAATAAAATTAATCAAAATTAATGTTTAATTTATTTAAAATGTTTAGATACAAAAGCTACAGATAGTGTCAGGCAGTCCAATCAGTATCTATAAAGCTTCAATATCAATCCGCCAGGTAACTAAAAGAGCTAGAAACTTGAACAAGAACCTAACTTACAATTTTCAACAGCTCACGTGGTACGGCACGTTATTGGAGTGCGAGTATAGCAAGGAGATTGAGATACCAAACGTAAGTTACATGATTCCTTTACTTCCTATAAATCCCTCAAATCATGTAAAAAATGGTATAAGAATAAAGGCAGTTAAAAAATCGGAATATAAAGTCTCTCTCTGTTAGTCGCTCGCGCAACAATTGCTTTTTAAACTTTAATTTTCGAAAAATTTTCAATCTTCTAACTATGATTTTTTTGCCACACAACCCAGTGTGTCTATGTTTAAAACACACATTTCTTGAGTACCTTCGTCGCCATCGCGGTTGTTGTCGTCGTCGTCATCGTAGGTCCTCGGTCCTTGCGGTCGTTCTCTCTTAGATCCGATAGAAATTGCTTTGCTAGGCTAGTGTAGTGCACCGAGGGTACAATTTTACCACACAAAAATCGCGCGCAACCTTTCCAAGTAGCCGAAGGTAGCAGAAACAATAGTAGGGGTTCGCGTGTTTTACGACAATGACAATGTTTCCGGCTTTTTTCTTCTCTTGCATCCTGCATGTAAGTTTGCTGGTTTCCTTTTACATATTGCACCCACAAAAACATGGATGTTTCGAAGCCAAAGGACGACTATTTAGGTGTATGGAGGGTTGATGACGATGATGATATTTTATGGGGACGTACTTTCGGAAAGGGGTGTTGTTTTTTTTTTGTTGTTGTCTTCAGTAGAACATGAGGTGCATTGCCTAAGGGTTGCGACTTAGAATAATTTTCTTGTAAGACCCCTACTTGGTTGCAACTGCAACAGATTTGTTCCAGATACCAATCTCATCAGGTTGAGTTACTGTAAAGCTTGTGTGCTTTCTAATTTATTTCAAAAGGTTTAGGTTTGCAGGTATGTAGGTATATATTTACATTACTAAAGGGTTTTAAGGTTACTGAAAATGAAGTAAGAATGGCTTTTATCATAAATTTGTTGCATAGCAGTAATAAAGAAACTTTTAAAATTGCATGATAATGTTGAGCTGATATATATTCTTAAATTGTAAATTGCTGTGGTATGCAATTAATGAAGATCTTACTTTAGGTTAAATTTTAACAAATCATACCTTCTATCTCTTGTTATGCGAGTCTTTTCAAAGTTATCACCTTCCCATATGGTCTAGTGGCTAGGATATCTGGCTTTCACCCAGAAGGCCCGGGTTCGATTCCCGGTATGGGAAATATTTTGAAAGGATTCTTTTGAATTTTTCGCTGCATTACGAAGTAAATCGGAAACCTGAATGAACAATATTTCTTAAATTCGCTCGGTCCATGACAACTGTTCTCCAATTTCTCGGGCATCCCACATACGCCAGATCACGCTTCACTTGGTCTAACCACCTCGCTCGTTTCGTTCCTACCGTTATTAGGGGAACATGCCCTATTATGCGCCACCTAAGCGAATCGCTGATTTTCTATGTATTCCACGTACAAATTGTGTTGAAAATGGGTGCAATCGTTGAAGAAAGTGTTTTCTACAAATGCCTATGATATTTTATTACTCAAATTGCTATAGTTGCTTCAAAAACTTGATTTTTAAAAACCATATTCAAAGCCACAGAACAAAACTGTGTTGCAAATACGCGCCGCTGTGTATTCAATATGCGCCTAGCAGCCGAACACACCCGAAAGCAGCCGAAGACCGAAAACACACCAATACTTACAGACACTTTGACTGAAAAGAAAATCAAAATGGACTAATCAAAATTATGAAAACAATGAAAAGTAGATTTATTGGGCTGAATTAACGCTCAAAATATGGTTTTAGACTTTCTGTTCATTTTCAATTAAAATTGGCCATTTTGAAAAATTAATGCTATTTTCAGCCTACTACGATAGGCGCGTTATAACGAGCGCATGGGCCGTGATAGAAAATACCCATAAAAAGCATACCTTTGCGAGTTCAGTATGATTTTTCAGCATAAAATCATAGTTTAGATTCTCCTCTATCGATGTGTCAGAAAATATTGTCTTATTCGTTTTTCTCTGCTTGGTGACACCTTATTGAAAATGTTTTAAAGTTTAGATCAAAATGACGAAAAACCTAAATTGTGAAATTATCATGACACAGGGGCATTTTAAGGAAAAATTCATACTTGCCATGACCAATCACAGCATTTAGAACAAATTGGTAATATTTTGCAGGCTTCAAATGTTTCAGATTCTTCAAAACAAAGGAGGCGCGTATTAGCCACATGGGGCGTTATATGAACTTTTCCCCTACTTAGAGTTCTTTACATGTTGTTTTTCAGATAGAATAGGGCGTCTTATCGGGATTGCATATGGCACCCTTTCAAATAACCGAATATCAAAAATCAGATAGAAATTTGGCCTTCCTATTGGCAACTTTTTTTTTTTTGTTAATGTGTTACTGATTACCAGTTCTTGTTGGACCTTTGATGGTAATCTTTTTTTGTAAAGAAATTGATTAACATAACTGTGAAAAACTGAAATGTCTACAAGATTGGATTAACTACTTAAAGTTCCCAAAGTAAATTCATTCAAATAAAGAAATTACAAAAAATAAGGTAAATTCATTGTTAATTTTTTCAATGTTTGCAAACCTCGCACCTCAACCTGAAATTTAAACATTTCAAAAATTCGATGATACCAAGAATTATATTCTAATTAAGAATTTTGCATAATTATCAAAGTTATCGAAAAATCCGTTTATTTTTCCATGTCCCATGTTTCATCTCCTCCCATATGGTCTAGTGGCTAGGATATCTGGCTTTCACCCAGAAGGCCCGGGTTCGATTCCCGGTATGGGAAAATATTTTAATTCTGCCCATAAACACAGATTTCGTTTTTCTTAGGTACTCTTACTTGTTAGGCTACACTGATTATACATCGTGAAAATCAATAAGGTCCTCAGTCCAGAGCCAAAGGGGCCACTTCAACTTTTGGGTCAGATCTCCGCCGGCGCATGCCTAAAAGGACGTTTTGCTGTTCATTGCAACGGTCCAACTTCCATGCAAATGGTTTGACCAGCGTATTTCTTCTTCTTCTTCTATTACCAATATATCTAAAACTGGTAAGCATCCTGGAAAATTAAAGACTTTCATATCTTTTTTCAACATAATATTTAATGCGTTGCAGATATACTGGAATAAGAGGAGGAATAAAGCATGGAGTTCCGCTTCATATACATAATGTTCAATTACATACTATACCTAAAAATCATACAATGTCCGGAATCGTGGTAGCAGCGTATTTTTACTAAATCTGTCCGCAACAAACTTCCAGATATTCAGTGTACTACGTTTTACTATCACGCCCGAACAAGTTACTTAGATCTGATTGAGGTGCGTGACTGCTGTAACTGCGCGAAAACCTCGCTGAGCTAGCTATGAAACTTGTACTTATATTTAAAGAATGGATAATTTTGTATCCAACAAGACGCCTGAGTTTAGTCGGAGCCGTGGTTTCTGCATACAATCTGTTCTTGTCACTAAATCTTACTTATTGTAACCGATCGTACTATTAACTTAAGGCACTTGTTTTAATATGTTGTTCAATAAATGTTGTTTTGATAAAATTCAAACGCGTGCTTTCGCGAAACTTTTACCTGCTTGGACAATGAAATACCCGCTGCTCGAACAGAAACGTCAGTTCTTTAGAGGCCCTTTCACAGAGAGTCGTTATAAAACAGGAGATCCTTTTAAAGAGAGTCGTCTATCGTTTTCAGTATTGCTGATGTTAACACCATTGAAGAATTCGAGAAAAGTCAAATCTGATCGAGATAGCAAGATATTTTTTAAACTCTCCCGATTTTTCCCGGATTTGTTTAAATTATTTGCTGAATCATATACAAAACTCAAATTTATTTTTGAAAATTTTTAGATTTTGCTTTCCAAAAAGATTCTTTAGCGTAAATTAAAAAAATGAACATAAATTTTCGTTTAGTCCTTAGATACGATTGAAACACTGCTGCTGTGATTCAATGAAAAGTTTGAATTTTGTCGTGTGGGAACGTGTGGTAGAAAGTATGATATGCTTAAGATTAAAGATCATCGTTTTTTTTGGCAACTATTTTGGGAGACATCTAGTTGAAATTCAACATACGTCTTAATCGGTATCAAACAAGCAATTTGAAAAAACTTGGCACCTGTTTGGATATGTATTGTCCCAGATTTCACTGGAATCCAATCTCTTTGGTGATAAACGTCCTAGAAGCGAAAAATCATCTGATGTCCTTCAAGTTAATGGTACATCTCTAATCTCAAACGTGGAACTTCATCGCCGATATCATCAAGCGCTAGAAGCGATGAGCACGAGATTTGCTGAGAGGCGCTTGAATGGAATCCAGAGGGACATCGAATGAGAGGCAGACCCAGAAACTCGTGGCGGCGAAGCCTAGCCGCTGAAATCTGAACTGTCGACGAGAATCTTGACTGGGACTAAGTGAAAACTCTGGCTCCGGATCGTCAACAGGTGAGGTCTTTTACCACGGCCATATGGCCCGGAGAATCGACACGGGACCATAAAGTAAGT
This sequence comes from Uranotaenia lowii, assembly GCF_029784155.1. Classification (NCBI taxonomy): domain Eukaryota; kingdom Metazoa; phylum Arthropoda; class Insecta; order Diptera; family Culicidae; genus Uranotaenia; species Uranotaenia lowii. Next base: position 339,357,284 of record NC_073693.1, read on the forward strand.
AAGTTTCAGCTCGTCATCCAATTTCAAGTTGTTCTCTCAACTCGCTTGAAATTCTATCGATACGTTTAGGCTGTCCTCTCAACTTGCCTTTCAATGTCAAGATGATCTCAACTAGGGTAGGTGTACCCTCCTCCGTCGTATCCCTCTGATTCGTCGAAATTCAAGAATGCATGTTTTAGAGCCAAAAAACCACTTTCCACTTAAATTGGCTACTTCACATGATAAACTTAAGCTTGAAAATTTATTTTCTATCACAAATTTGTCACTTTTAAAACTATTTCTTAATTTATTTGATATTGAAATCGCGAAGTGAATTGAATTATTGATGCACTCCGCCATATTGTAAAACGAACTTAGTGATCCCCCCAACGTGTTTCTTTATTTTATCGCTTCCTGTCAATGCATATAACGATCGAAATCATAAAATTCGACAGAAAAGTGTTGAAATAAAATTAGAAAAATGATTTCAAACTAAGCTGAACTATATAAATTTGTCAATATTCGATTGAAATCGAATCGCTCGGGCCCCATAATTCGTCGTAATTTTGCGACAGGAATAGGACAGGAATTTTGCAAGAATTGGAATTAGACCAGTTCATTTTTACTATTTTTTGCTGACCACAGTCGGACTCATAGAGAATTAACATAATGGATTTCCAAGTAATCACAACATAATACAGTAATTTTGTTTATTTTGAAGCTAGGAACTTGATGCGCTGGGAGATAAGTGCAAAAAGTCTATTTATATTGATAAATTACTTGAATGTATTCAGCATTGCTTATAATGCATGGTTTCAATTGATGGATTTTTTAGCTTAGTGGTTGGTGTTTTACAAATTATTTACTAACAGTATCGTGCATAATTTAATAAACGTTTGAGAGCACGCAAGAATATCTCCAACTTAACACATTTCTAACGTTCAACTCCAATGAAATTGTTTCTTCAAAATTATTTCATATTTTAATATTTGATTATTTTTGGTTCTATTTTCTGATGACACTAAACCTTTCTCAAGTGTTTGAAACTTGAGATACATCAATAATTTGAAAATTAGACTTTTTAAGCTTCTTGCATTCAAACTGCAATATCGCACATACGACCAAGCGCTTTGCTCTACAGAATGGTCACTGAGAGATCCTTGAAAACTTAAACTAAAACTTCTCCAGGGTTCAGAAATTCTTTAAATGGGGATCAACTCGAGGAAAAAATTTCAATTCCTGGACCGAAAACCTCGATTTTTATTGAATCTTTACGATGCATGGAAAAACGATGAAAAAAATTCCCGTTGAAGGTCAAAATGACAAGAGAATTTGGATGAATGAATCATTTAAACTTTTAAATAAGAGTTCATGAGTCTCTGGTTTGGATCTCAATACAAGTTGTGATAAAAAATCAGTAGATATGATTTTTTGTACATATAGTCGTTCAAAATTCAACAAAATCAAACCCACTTATATTCTGATTTCTACCATATAAGTTTTAATTCTTGACTCATGTTTGCTGAATTTTTATAAATTCGCAGTGAATTTTCAACAAAAGATGTTTTGTCGTTTTTGACATATTACAATTTGAATGAAAAAAGTCGAAAAGTTTAATTTCAGTTCGATTACTCTACGTCATTTCCCAAAAATTTGAACCCAAACAACGAAATGTTAGAATAACGAAGCGTCAATTTCCAAAAAAAAACATTTTTGCAAAAACTTTTATCGCTCGCAAAAAAACTTTAATAGATGAGCTGAACCAGTCTAATGCGCATTACACGCATCAACGTGGCGATGCTTTGTGTCGATATCCTTCGCCAGGGTTCCCACATGCATAAGAATACACATGTTGAAAAAACGCAAGTGTGATTCTGCCTCTCCTCAAATGTCTTACTATTCAGTCTCATTGCGTAGAAAAACATATAGTACTATTAAAAATGTTGATGTTCTTTAAATATATGCAATTACTTTGTAAATTTGTGCCATGTAATTTGTGAAAAATGTCTGTTTGAATGTTATAAAATCTTATTTTACGGACAATTCTTGGATCATGGCAGCCCAGTCCGTTGGAGAGTGTGTTGGTAGAAAATACATTTGCAGGGTGGATTCAATTTAAAAGGTCTAATATTGTGTTGCCTGCAATTGCCTTAGCCAAGCAATGGTACCTAGATACAAAAACGCTACCTTGGGATTTCTTGGCAAGTCCATTTTATTGCGACTCAGATCTTATTCAAACTTTGCAGTTATCCTGCGCGGTTGATCCGTGCGAAGTAAATAATCGCATTGGTATGAACCGCAACCGCAAAATTTTAAATCTATCCCTCATGAGGGAGGAATAGTTCGAGACAATTTCGGTAGAATTGAATAGAAGGTATAATACTTTGCTGCCTGCAGATGCATTAGCCAAGCAATGGTAGACCTGTTTAGAATAAAGCTATCCTAGTTTCATAGCTTATTGCGACTGGTTACTCGAGAGAACTTCTGCTGTTATCCTGCGCGGTTGATCCGTTCGATGTAAGCTGATGCTAATTGCATGAACCGCAACCGCAAAATTTTAAATGTATTTCTGAAGAGGGTGGAATAAATTGAGACAATTCCGGTCTCCTTGTACGACGGAATTAGGAACCTGGTACGACAATGGAGGAACTTGAATAAGAAAAATAAATCATAAATTGACTCAAAAGTACGTAATGGATTGATCTATTTCCTACATAGTTTCATAAAACAGTATTCGAAATAAAGTTCAATGAATAAATATCAGTTTCAAATCAACATGCAAGGCAATTCTATTGAATTAATGAAAAAAGCTTCCTTAAGCCGTTGTCTTAGGTACACTTACCCTAGCTTGAAATTTCTATTGATGCTTTTGGGCGGTATTTTCAACTCGCCTTTCAATTTCAAGCTGTCCTCTCGATTCGCTCAAAATTCCTATCGATATAATTTGGCTGTCCTCTCAACTCGCCTGTCAATTTCAAGCTGTCCTCTCAATTCGCTTCAAATTTCTATCGATCCATTCAGGCTGTACTCTCAACTCGCCTTTCAATTTCAAGCTGTCCCGCTTGAAATTGTTAACATCATCAAGCTTGTAATTTCAAGCTATCCTGCTTGAAATTGTTAACATGATCAAGCTTGTAATTTCATATTTATTTCACGTTGTCTTGGCAACGGAACTTCAAGGCTGAAATTATCAATTCCAGTTTCGGCATTATTTCAAAGCCCGCTAATTTGCAAAAAAGATCATTATTTATGGCATTTTTTTCCTTTTTTACACTTCAATCTTGATAGCCTCCGGAAATCATTCAACAGTGTTGCTTTTTGTTTCTACTAATTTTCACTTAATAAGTATTCGAATTACTCATGTTGTCACAGTTTTTCTCACGGTGGGTAGTTGACAAACTGATTGATTTTCAAGCAAGTTTGTTGAAAATAAACTCAGCGTGAATCGACGGCCACGTTTGTTTACTTTTCCGGTTCGTTTTTTTAAAAGTAATTTCTTGTTTCTCATGATAACAAGAAATTACCTGCCACGGTTGCCAAATGTGCGGACTCGTCCGAAGGTCTGAAGCCCATCAGTGAGCCACCCGATCACGAACCAGCGAGGGATTCCCGCGCTGCCTGCTTGCTAGCTGAATGACTGACTGACTGACTGATTCCTTGCACGCTTGTGACGAATGACTCTGTATCGGTTTTTTGATTTGATCATAAGGATTTTAACACCAGGATGCCATTCATTCCTCTCCGTATCACCTTAATACACATTAAAGGGCGAACACGAAATTATTGCGACACATTCAACAGGGCATAACTTTTTTACCATTGGGTAAAAATCAACCAAATTTTGCACACTTTCGTATTGATGTGTTTTGTTTACATGCTGTCAAGCTCGAAGTCATATTTTTCGATTCAACGAAAATGGAGGTGAACCAACGCGAGTCGAGAGAACAAATTCTTTCCAAACACTCGGAATTTCCAGACTTGTCGCACCGGCAGTTGGGAAAAATGTTGAACATTCACCATTCAACCGTCTCCAGGGTGTTAAAGCGGTTCAGGAGCGGTTGATGTTGGACCAGGGCAAAGGAGCTGGAAGAAAACCGGGACCGGAAATAAAGAAACGGAAGGAAAGGTGAAGCGGATGATTAAAGCAAATCCCAAAGCCTCGAGCCGTGATTTGGCTAAAAAGATCGGCATGTCGCAGAGCTTCGTCCAGAATGCTAAGAAGAGATCTGGACTACATACATCCATATACAAGGTGAGTGCCTCGAGAAGCGCCTTTTGGGTCCGCTATTTTGGTCAGATTTGACATCATACCACTATTCTAAAAGTGTTCAGAGTGGTATGAGGCCAATTCTGTCCATTTTGGTCCAAAGGACATGAACCCGTCAAACTGTCCGGAGCTGTGCCCGGTGGAACAGTACTGGGCAATAATGAAGCGAGAACTTCGGACGAGCAAGAAGACAGTCAAAGACGAGAAAAACATGTTAAGAAAATGGAAAAAAAACGAGAAACTGGTACTGGTGGAAATGACATTGCAAAAACTTTAATAGAGGGCATTAAACGAAAATGCGTTCAATTTTAAACTCAAGGCTCCATCGATTAACTTTTCATTCGATTTTTGAAGTAAATATGTGTATAAAACTACCCTGAAAATTTTGGTGGGATTCTAAACATTATAAGAAAATGTGCATGACATTTTTGATGTCGTAATAATTTCGTGTCCGCCCATTACTGGAAAGAAACTTGAAATGCGTGTTTGAGGAACGAAACGAAAAAGCGATATGATTCTTTTTCAGTTTGTGCACACTTAATCTTTTCACCTGTAGTCGGAACGATTTCGTCCTGTATTTTCAACAGCTGAAATTACAGGACGATTTCGGGACAGAAAAACAGCTCAGGAAAACGAACTGTCAAATTGTCCTGTAAGTTCGAAACGGGTTCCTCGCGAGATTTACAGGAAATTAAGATTTTTCAGTAGCTTTCTTCTTTTTGTTTTTGTTCCTTTTTTCAAATTTTAAATGTATTTAATTCAATGAAATGAACAACACAGAGATATACTTTGATAATTTTATTTTATTATGCAACACAAATATTTTTACGTAATCAAACTCACAATAAGTATAAAAATTTCACATTTCAATACAAATTTGCATAGTCCGCAGCGGCATTTCCCTCGGGTGATGGTGTCCTTTAAGAGAAGAACCGACTGTCTCTAACCGATGCTGATCGATATAGTTTATGTGCCAACACCATTCACGTTTCTCAGATAAAGTTCCAGCTCCATTTTCCAAAAAGTACAAGACGATGGCCGTGTGTCAAATGATTTAACTGAAAAATGTTTCAACACTACACTTCCGCAAGCTTATTTCCATGGAGAACTCGATCATCTTGCTAGACGCCACTTTTTTTCTTCCAGAACTACCAGAACAGGCAAAGTAAACATGGCAGTTCTCACACGGTAGAAAAGGATGGAAAGAAAAGGATACGACAAGGAACGCGCGATAGCTGATGAGCTCCACGTAATAAAGGTCATTACTGTCCCGAATTCAGAACGATTGTTCGAGTTCCTGTGCATTCGTAAGAATTTTATCCCGGATTACAGGATTCATGAAGCGTCACGTGATTCGGGAAGATTTTCATTCGACTTTCGTTAAAATTAAGCAATTTCCCTATGATTCGGACAGTCATTATTCCGAGCCGGAAAATTGTAATCTTAGTGTGTGGAGAATGAAAAGGTTAAGTTACAATGCTTCTAGTCAAAAAGCAAAAAGTAATACTCTTTTACTCTACGAAATCCAAATCGGAAACCAGATTTTAAATTCATATTTGTGCAATTTTAAATATATTTAAACCGTTATTTGATGACTATGCTGTCTTTAGGCTTCTACATCCAGGATTGTGAAAAAATCTTAATGGAAGATTTCCGAAATTCATTTAAGAAATACTTAGACAATTAAATTTTGTATTCTTACAGCGACTACAGCAAAGGCTTACTTCAATTTTTTTTGAAACTTTTCTCCTAAAGGAATGCTGCTTAAAATTTCATATCGAGGGCTTACCGGATAGTGCAGCAGTTACTTGTCTATTTTACATCCCTCCTATCCGTAGTAGGTATCTTCTCGAAAGCTCCACCTTTTTCTTGTACAATTCCATAGGTCAAAATATTGAAAATGAAGATTAGAAACCTCAAGGAAAGGGGGGATGATCTAGATAAGTAATTACATTAAAAATATCTATAAAATTCATCCACACATGATCACATTTTTCTGTATAAAATCTCACTTAAGAATTTTTGTTGACATTTTCTTGAAGATGACGGGATCAAAAAGTCAATACAATTTTCCAGCTGAAATGGAAAACTCGTTCCTTCCTTAGGATACATCACACATTTTCACTAGAGTCACCGACCATATAGCTTCTGTAAGGAACAATCCGACATCTTCCGGCGGACCATTATTATCAACAAGGCGAATGTTATGTGGCTAAACTGACATTAAATCGGTCCTTCTTCTTTCACGGTACCCGCCAAATGATAATGTCTTTTGAATGGGGTCTCTTCTGTGTGGAAAATCCTAAGCAAACCCTTTTCTCCTTGATCCTGCATCGATGATTTGGCAGCATGAGTTGGTACTTGCCTTGTAGGTGAAGGTATGTTAAAGTTTTTACCCTTTCTCAGTTTTTTTCCGGGGCTACTTGTCCACCTTGTCGGAGCAGGATTATGGGAATTTAGATAAAATCCATCAGACTCTAAAAGTGGACTGAAAAAGTGTGCTCCTACGTAAGAATGTGAAAACACATACGGTTTTCAACGATGCGATTCAAAGTCCGCTCCCTGCTTGAGCTGGTGCAGAATGAATTTGATGTAGGTCCTTTCTTCCCTCAGCAGTAGGGTTTTTGGGAAATCTTCTCTCCCGGGGGAGATGCCAATTCTTTTGCAGGGAGGCGATTATGGCCAGCAACATCCCAGATCGCAAAAGGGTGGTTTTCGGTTGATGCAGAAAATTTCAGATTTTCACGTCTATGACTGTTTACTCCATCGATTCGAAGATGAATGCCTTGAATTAAATTTTAAAATGTTTTCAGTTTCACATTGTAAACATTTATGGTTTCTGAAAATTTTCTTCAACAAATTGAAATTCGTAAAAGTACTATAAAGGGAAACAAAAATGACAAAATCGACAAAAATAATAAATATGACAAAAATGACAAAAATGACAAAAATGACAAAAATGACAAAAATGACAAAAATGACAAAAATGACAAAAATGACAAAAATGACAAAAATGACAAAAATGACAAAAATGACAAAAATGACAAAAATGACAAAAATGGCAAAAATGGCAAAAATGACAAAAATGACAAAAATTACAAAAATGACAAAAATGACAAAAATGACAAAAATGACAAAAATGACAAAAATGACAAAAATGACAAAAATGACAAAAATGACAAAAATGACAAAAATGACAAAAATGACAAAAATGACAAAAATGACAAAAATGACAAAAATGACAAAAATGACAAAAATGACAAAAATGACAAAAATGACAAAAATGACAAAAATGACAAAAATGACAAAAATGACAAAAATGACAAAAATGACAAAAATGACAAAAATGACATAAATGACAAAAATGACAAAAATGACAAAAATGACAAAAATGACAAAAATGACAAAAATGACAAAAATGACAAAAATGACAAAAATGACAAAAATGACAAAAATGACAAAAATGACAAAAATGACAAAAATGACAAAAATGACAAAAATGACAAAAATGACAAAAATGACAAAAATGACAAAAATGACAAAAATGACAAAAATGACAAAAATGACAAAAATGACAAAAATGACAAAAATGACAAAAATGACAAAAATGACAAAAATGACAAAAATGACAAAAATGACAAAAATGACAAAAATGACAAAAATGACAAAAATGACAAAAATGACAAAAATGACAAAAATGACAAAAATGACAAAAATGACAAAAATGACAAAAATGACAAAAATGACAAAAATGACAAAAATGACAAAAATGACAAAAATGACAAAAATGACAAAAATGACAAAAATGACAAAAATGACAAAAATGACAAAAATGACAAAAATGACAAAAATGACAAAAATGACAAAAATGACAAAAATGACAAAAATGACAAAAATGACAAAAATGACAAAAATGACAAAAATGACAAAAATGACAAAAATGACAAAAATGACAAAAATGACAAAAATGACAAAAATGACAAAAATGACAAAAATGACAAAAATGACAAAAATGACAAAAATGACAAAAATGACAAAAATGACAAAAATGACAAAAATGACAAAAATGACAAAAATGACAAAAATGACAAAAATGACAAAAATGACAAAAATGACAAAAATGACAAAAATGACAAAAATGACAAAAATGACAAAAATGACAAAAATGACAAAAATGACAAAAATGACAAAAATGACAAAAATGACAAAAATGACAAAAATGACAAAAATGACAAAAATGACAAAAATGACAAAAATGACAAAAATGACAAAAATGACAAAAATGACAAAAATGACAAAAATGACAAAAATGACAAAAATGACAAAAATGACAAAAATGACAAAAATGACAAAAATGACAAAAATGACAAAAATGACAAAAATGACAAAAATGACAAAAATGACAAAAATGACAAAAATGACAAAAATGACAAAAATGACAAAAATGACAAAAATGACAAAAATGACAAAAATGACAAAAATGACAAAAATGACAAAAATGACAAAAATGACAAAAATGACAAAAATGACAAAAATGACAAAAATGACAAAAATGACAAAAATGACAAAAATGACAAAAATGACAAAAATGACAAAAATGACAAAAATGACAAAAATGACAAAAATGACAAAAATGACAAAAATGACAAAAATGACAAAAATGACAAAAATGACAAAAATGACAAAAATGACAAAAATGACAAAAATGACAAAAATGACAAAAATGACAAAAATGACAAAAATGACAAAAATGACAAAAATGACAAAAATGACAAAAATGACAAAAATGACAAAAATGACAAAAATGACAAAAATGACAAAAATGACAAAAATGACAAAAATGACAAAAATGACAAAAATGACAAAAATGACAAAAATGACAAAAATGACAAAAATGACAAAAATGACAAAAATGACAAAAATGACAAAAATGACAAAAATGACAAAAATGACAAAAATGACAAAAATGACAAAAATGACAAAAATGACAAAAATGACAAAAATGACAAAAATGACAAAAATGACAAAAATGACAAAAATGACAAAAATGACAAAAATGACAAAAATGACAAAAATGACAAAAATGACAAAAATGACAAAAATGACAAAAATGACAAAAATGACAAAAATGACAAAAATGACAAAAATGACAAAAATGACAAAAATGACAAAAATGACAAAAATGACAAAAATGACAAAAATGACAAAAATGACAAAAATGACAAAAATGACAAAAATGACAAAAATGACAAAAATGACAAAAATGACAAAAATGACAAAAATGACAAAAATGACAAAAATGACAAAAATGACAAAAATGACAAAAATGACAAAAATGACAAAAATGACAAAAATGACAAAAATGACAAAAATGACAAAAATGACAAAAATGACAAAAATGACAAAAATGACAAAAATGACAAAAATGACAAAAATGACAAAAATGACAAAAATGACAAAAATGACAAAAATGACAAAAATGACAAAAATGACAAAAATGACAAAAATGACAAAAATGACAAAAATGACAAAAATGACAAAAATGACAAAAATGACAAAAATGACAAAAATGACAAAAATGACAAAAATGACAAAAATGACAAAAATGACAAAAATGACAAAAATGACAAAAATGACAAAAATGACAAAAATGACAAAAATGACAAAAATGACAAAAATGACAAAAATGACAAAAATGACAAAAATGACAAAAATGACAAAAATGACAAAAATGACAAAAATGACAAAAATGACAAAAATGACAAAAATGACAAAAATGACAAAAATGACAAAAATGACAAAAATGACAAAAATGACAAAAATGACAAAAATGACAAAAATGACAAAAATGACAAAAATGACAAAAATGACAAAAATGACAAAAATGACAAAAATGACAAAAATGACAAAAATGACAAAAATGACAAAAATGACAAAAATGACAAAAATGACAAAAATGACAAAAATGACAAAAATGACAAAAATGACAAAAATGACAAAAATGACAAAAATGACAAAAATGACAAAAATGACAAAAATGACAAAAATGACAAAAATGACAAAAATGACAAAAATGACAAAAATGACAAAAATGACAAAAATGACAAAAATGACAAAAATGACAAAAATGACAAAAATGACAAAAATGACAAAAATGACAAAAATGACAAAAATGACAAAAATGACAAAAATGACAAAAATGACAAAAATGACAAAAATGACAAAAATGACAAAAATGACAAAAATGACAAAAAATGACAAAAATGACAAAAATGACAAAAATGACAAAAATGACAAAAATGACAAAAATGACAAAAATGACAAAAATGACAAAAATGACAAAAATGACAAAAATGACAAAAATGACAAAAATGACAAAAATGACAAAAATGACAAAAATGACAAAAATGACAAAAATGACAAAAATGACAAAAATGACAAAAATGACAAAAATGACAAAAATGACAAAAATGACAAAAATGACAAAAATGACAAAAATGACAAAAATGACAAAAATGACAAAAATGACAAAAATGACAAAAATGACAAAAATGACAAAAATGACAAAAATGACAAAAATGACAAAAATGACAAAAATGACAAAAATGACAAAAATGACAAAAATGACAAAAATGACAAAAATGACAAAAATGACAAAAATGACAAAAATGACAAAAATGACAAAAATGACAAAAATGACAAAAATGACAAAAATGACAAAAATGACAAAAATGACAAAAATGACAAAAATGACAAAAATGACAAAAATGACAAAAACGAAAAAAAATGACAAAAATGACAAAAATGACAAAAATTACAAAAATGACAAAAATGAAAAAATTTCAAAGGTTCAAAATCACTTCTTTTTTCATCCAAATTGGCACTTTGGGCGCGAATAGCTTATCTGCATAATTTCAATGTCTTTCCATTTGATTGACTTTTCTATATTTTTTCTTAAAAAAGCAATTTTCAATTGTATGATTCTATAATAGACACAGTTCTTCTCTTGCAAAATTTATGATCAAACTTACTTATGGTTTAAAGAAAAGATGGCGAATTACAGCATAGCTTTTTGAGGAAAGCGATCAACAAAAACGAATTTTACGGACTTTGCGTCTCCAACTTCAAATAAATGATTCGGTGATCACAATTCGATGCCATAATATACTAAATATACTGACATGTCAAAGGCTGTTGAATTAGCCATTTTCCAGCTTGTCAAACGAATAGCTGATTTCTCACTGTTTACAAGTTTTCTGGCAACTTCTGGTTCGCCGAATAACAACAACCATAAGCTTGTTCAGTGACCACGCAGTATCTAAATGTGTTTCACGCCAAAATCAAATGCAAGATGAGTTTCTATAGATTCATCGCATTTGAAACTGATGAAAAATGTAAAATTTCTACTGAAAACGAATATCTAATTTGAACAAAAAAGATTTTTGTTTCGAAAAATCATTGAACAAATCTAATCTTCACAGTTCAAAATATAAATAAACTGCGATGTTATGATTTTTCAAAACAAAAAACATCAACAAAACGAACCAACGTCTGTTTCAGGGAAAACCTGATTAGTATTCAGTGCACACTTTCGTCCCTGACAGGAAGATTCCAAATCGTGAATATTGGGAATACGAGATATAGTATGTTCTTTCCCGGTCTACCGTGGCGTACCACAAGAGAGTCTCTTGGGACCCCTTCTTTGTCACTATTATGAGTAATTGAAAAATTATGAAAAATTTGTAAATCAATTTTGGGTTATTTTTTGGTAACGACGACGCGTGGCCATCAATAAGTTGAAAGACGACTCTATCTATGTTAAGTAGCGGAACGTCGTCCAGCCTTTGATCCTGATCCTGGAAGACATTTCTTCGAACTGTCAATTATTTGAACAAAAAACTTTCCCATACCGGGAATCGAACCCGGGCCTTCTGGGTGAAAGCCAGATATCCTAGCCACTAGACCATATGGGAAGACTCGTTAATAGAATGTTTTAAAATAATTAGTCGAATGTACATAAATTACTTTATTGAAGTAAAATTGAACTTCATGCAAAATGCATTGAATCTCCCAGAACCGTTCCTAAATTTAGCTTTCGACTTCTCTCGATAAAGTCTCCCAAGGATACCTAGTAATTTTCCCAGCCCTGTCAATTGGTCCGCTCGAATCCGGACAACACGTTCGGTATTTCATAGAAAATTGCTTTGACATGCAGATTCCTCGGACAGAACAAACCGAAACTCGAACTGGACCGAACAGATATCAGGATTTATTGGCCCGGCAAAGACATTGACAAGGAGAGAGTGCTACCTACTTCTCTACAGACACATGAGTATAAGTAACATTGGGAAACGTCCGTCCATCCGCGTGTTCTGGACTTCTGGACACGTGATCCCATTCTTCGGCCGGCCGGACCCAAAACAAGGACAACCCTCGAGTGGTCAAGGGATTTTCTCCTTTCTCCTTACCTTTTACCGAAGTACAATTTCATTTGCGAAAGGGGAAAACAAATGCAAAACTCGCTCCGATTGATTTACGACCACTTGATATTCAATCTTTAGCTAATTTTGTTGCCGAGATAGATTTCCCCTCCTTTTGTTGTTCTTCTTGAGAACTTTTGTTCCTTCAAAGAAGGATAAAATTCGAGGAAAGTCAATTTTCATCGACATTTTCTGCAAGGATGAAAGGGGACGCAAATTTGCGTTTTCTTAACCAGTTTCTTTTTTGTTGTTTCGTGGATTGATTGCAACCCTCGATTTCCGAGTTGAATAATTGAGGTCAACAAAGTGTTGGAGTTATTTATTGCCTGGGACTTGATACTTTCTATAGCTTTCCGGTGGGCACTTAGCAGCTCTGCACCTGATAAAAGTCCTAAAGAAATTCTAAACAGTAAAGAAGAAAAAAAACCAAAAACAGCTTATCAAAACAGACTCAAGATGATTTTGCAAATTTTCATGTTTATCTAACCCGAAAGTAGAAAGAAAGTTTTTTCTACCTTTCGACGACCGTTTGGGTTTGGAAAAACAGCACACGATCAGATAAAGCGAAAGCAAAAAATAACAAACCATTTCGAAAGTTGACTTCAAACGCAAGAAAAAGGTCGCTAAAGAAAATAAACTCAAATTATAGGGCCTACACTTGCTGATGAAAAGATGTTATGATAAAATAATTTACCACAAAGATAATACATATTATCTGAAAAGTGTCATCTTGATCATATTTCAAATTTTTGGTTGACTTTCATTTGTCATCTTCATTCAATCCTTCCAATGATCTGATTGAGAAACTGAAAAGTCATCTAAAATCACGATGACAAAACTGCTAAAACCAAAATTCGAATTTTGTTTTTATTTCTATTATCGAAAACAATCTTCGAAGAAGCGAAAATGATTATGTCGAATTTTGTTGATTGGCTGTGCCAAATTTCAGCTATGCGTTAAAACGCTCTCAGTTTTTTTTCTCTTCATCGAAATTTTAATCACTTCTTTATTTAGTGCCAATTTACTTAAAAATGCATAAAACGTGGAAATTTTGTGTTCAATTTCATGTAAAAAAAGAAAATTCCACCTGATTTAAGTTTCAATTTTTTGCAAAATCATAACATCTGATGATAATAAACTTCTGGCAACCCCTATTTTTTTTTGCAAAAGATAAAAAAATTAATGTAGACAATTTTATCAGAACATTTCAAGACTATGAAATCAGTAGCTTTCTTGTTGAAAAAATATTTCTGAAAATTGTAAGGATAATCTAGCAGTGTTGCTAAACTCTTTTTAACAATTTTTTGATCATTCCTTTCGCTTAATAGTCTTCGGAAAAGTTGTAATCAGAGAATTATCCAATTGGAATTTCATTTTTATCGCGTGAGAACAAAATATTCAAGAAAAAACAAAAAATGACATTCTCCGAACAAATTTTCGTGGTTTCCATAGATATCAAATCAAAACGCTGGTAGCTTAAACTCATTTTAAAAAATTTTCCAAATCTCTGTCGTTCGTTTTGACCGAATAGGAAAGTTTTAGACCACAATCGTTTTGAAATTCGGAAAAAGTAGCCATGCAACACTCCCTATAGCAATGAAAAAAGATTTGAAAAAATTATCAATATGCGCAACATATCGATCCTAAATTCAACTTAATGAAAAATCATCTTTTGCAATTTTTTGCATAAATTGTAGCTTTGACCTTATTTTTTTCACCGCCACAAAATTGTCAAAATTGTCAAAATTGTCAAAATTGTCAAAATTGTCAAAATTGTCAAAATTGTCAAAATTGTCAAAATTGTCAAAATTGTCAAAATTGTCAAAATTGTCAAAATTGTCAAAATTGTCAAAATTGTCAAAATTGTCAAAATTGTCAAAATTGTCAAAATTGTCAAAATTGTCAAAATTGTCAAAATTGTCAAAATTGTCAAAATTGTCAAAATTGTCAAAATGGTCAAAATTGTCAAAATTGTCAAAATTGTTAAAATTGTCAAAATTGTCAAAATTGTCAAAATTGTCAAAATTGTCAAAATTGTCAAAATTGTCAAAATTGTCAAAATTGTCAAAATTGTCAAAATTGTCAAAATTGTCAAAATTGTCAAAATTGTCAAAATTGTCAAAATTGTCAAAATTGTCAAAATTGTCAAAATTGTCAAAATTGTCAAAATTGTCAAAATTGTCAAAATTGTCAAAATTGTCAAAATTGTCAAAATTGTCAAAATTGTCAAAATTGTCAAAATTGTCAAAATTGTCAAAATTGTCAAAATTGTCAAAATTGTCAAAATTGTCAAAATTGTCAAAATGGTCAAAATTGTCAAAATTGTCAAAATTGTCAAAATTGTCAAAATTGTCAAAATTGTCAAAATTGTCAAAATTGTCAAAACTGTCAAAATTGTCAAAATTGTCAAAATTGTCAAAATTGTCAAAATTGTCAAAATTGTCAAAATTGTCAAAATTGTCAAAATTGTCATATTGTCAAAATTATCAAAACTGTCAAAATTGTCAAAATTGTCAAAATTGTCAAAATTGTCAAAATTGTCAAAATTGTCAAAATTGTCAAAATTGTCAAAATTGTCAAAATTGTCAAAATTGTCAAAATTGTCAAAATTGTCAAAATTGTCAAAATTGTCAAAATTGTCAAAATTGTCAAAATTGTCAAAATTGTCAAAATTGTCAAAATTGTCAAAATTGTCAAAATTGTCAAAATTGTCAAAATTGTCAAAATTGTCAAAATTGTCAAAATTGTCAAAATTGTCAAAATTGTCAAAATTGTCAAAATTGTCAAAATTGTCAAAATTGTCAAAATTGTCAAAATTGTCAAAATTGTCAAAATTGTCAAAATTGTCAAAATTGTCAAAATTGTCAAAATTGTCAAAATTGTCAAAATTGTCAAAATTGTCAAAATTGTCAAAATTGTCAAAATTGTCAAAATTGTCAAAATTGTCAAAATTGTCAAAATTGTCAAAATTGTCAAAATTGTCAAAAGCGTCATTTTTGTCATTTTTGTCATTTTTGTCATTTTTGTCATTTTTGTCATTTTTGTCATTTTTGTCATTTTTGTCATTTTTGTCATTTTTGTCATTTTTGTCATTTTTGTCATTTTTGTCATTTTTGTCATTTTTGTCATTTTTGTCATTTTTGTCATTTTTGTCATTTTTGTCATTTTTGTCAATTTTGTCATTTTTGTCATTTTTGTCATTTTTGTCATTTTTGTCATTTTTGTCATTTTTGTCATTTTTGTCATTTTTGTCATTTTTGTCATTTTTGTCATTTTTGTCATTTTTGTCATTTTTGTCATTTTTGTCATTTTTGTCATTTTTGTCATTTTTGTCATTTTTGTCATTTTTGTCATTTTTGTCATTTTTGTCATTTTTGTCATTTTTGTCATTTTTGTCATTTTTGTCATTTTTGTCATTTTTGTCATTTTTGTCATTTTTGTCATTTTTGTCATTTTTGTCATTTTTGTCATTTTTGTAATTTTTATCATTTTTGTCATTTTTGTGAATTTTGATATTTTTAACGTATTGTCATTTTTGTGAATTTTGATATTTTTTACGTTTTTGTCAATTTTGAAATTTTGTAATTTTTGTGAATTTTGATTTTTTTTACGTTTTTGTCAATTTTGAAATTTTGTCATTTTTGAAATTTTTTCAATTTTGGCAATTTTGTCATATTTGTCATTCTCGACATTCTCGTAGTTTTTGTCATTTTTGTTATTTGTGTCATTTTTGTCATTTTTGTCATTTTTGTCATTTTTATAATTTTTTTCATGTTTGTCATTTTTGTCATTTTTGTCATTTTCGTAATTTTTGTCATTTTTCTCATTTTTGTCATTTTTGTCATTTTTGTCATTTTCGTCATTTTTGTCATTTTTTGTCATTTTTGTCAGTTTTGTTATTTTTGTCGTTTTTGTCATTGGGATGTGTTTTAATCTGTTTTTAATTTGAGTTTTTTTCTTCAAGTTTGGTGTGCAACCCCTTGAATTCGAACCTGACTGAAGCAAAACGTGTAACAAACAACGTGTCTGTCGCCTTGTCTTTTGCTGCACATTTTCTTGGTCTCTCGGGATCTCGATCAAGTCAGCTCAAGATTTGCAAAGGGTTCAGAAGTTGGCGGATGAGAGGAGGCCAGGAAGTGATCTTCATCTGCCCGGCGACTCTACTGAACCGGGTGTGATTGCAGCACATCTTACTGCACAGCACCAGAACAGTGTACCTTATGTCGACTTGACTTGTTACCGGTTGTGTGTGTCCCTCCTAGCTAGGGACCCGGGGCTTGGATATTCGATTGATTTCCTCGTTGTGCATGGCAAAATGGATCCTGGAGACGATCAGAGAGCGGCAAAACACCGGCAAGGTAATTGCTGAAATCCACCAGTAAATACCACTTGTCATAGGGAGAATGAAAATAATGAGAAAAGGGAAAATCGAATTAAGTCGGTTCTGGGATGCAAGGAAAAGGAGGGTGTTCGAGTTCGGAACTCTTGGTGGAGGTCGCTGGAAAGGTCGAATTTGCGCAGAACCAGAGAGACAGCGAGAGATGAAACTTCAAGGGCAGTTTGGGGGCGGGAGTTTCGGTGCGATACCCAGCTGCTCGCGATTGCTAAGCCAGACCCTGACTCAGACGGCGGCCATCGGACAAGTTAGACCGGCCCTCGATCGATCGGACAGGGGTTTGAGATTGCTTATTTGTTAGGAGGCAAACAGGGAGTTGATTGCAGTATTCCAATACCGCGCGGGTCCAAGCTCATTACCGTTCAAGGCCGCGTGTACTTGTCGTTTGACCCCTTCGATCTTGACACGATCGAATATAGACAAATGGTTAGCAATAATGTCTTTTTCTACCTCTCTAAACGATCAATGTATTCCCAAAATATTCCCCCCTGAGGTCGTTTCAAATCCATCTTCATCGGCGATAAGATGATCTCATCCAATTTGTTTCCACTTGTTAACCGGCACCTTTTAATCGACAAAAAATCTGGTAGGTACATGCTTCCTCGATCGAGCCGGTTCCTGGATGTCTCGGCGCATCATCGAAGAGGTACAGCAAATGACAAAACTTCTCCTACTAATCGCGTCAGCCACAGAACCGTCAGCTAATTCGACAGCTATCTATGTGTGTTGATTTGTCTCATCATCTATTACCAGACTGATGCGATGGCCTTTGACAGCCCGCCATGTTCGGGACAAATTCTACCCCGGGCGATCATCATCAGCCATACTAGATACAGAAGAAAAAAACGAGAAAAAAAAACAACACACAAATCGTGCCCTGACAATATTCTCCGATCGAACACCATGAACCTGAATTGAGGATCAAAATAAGGGGAAAAAAAGTTCTACAAAATAGGCATAAAGTTGTTAAGGAAATCATCTAAGCTCGGGACTGTTCGTCGAAAGAGACGTTATAATCAATCAAAACTTTAACCTGTTTGTCATTGAATTCCATCACCCGTCGCAGCCGCTGGCCGATTATTATCCGTCGCGAGAGTCGTGATGTGACCATCCCTGATAGAAATAACAATCAACAGATAAAAAAAGTCGCCGCAAATGTTCTAAACATTCGACAAAAACTGTAACCTATGACATAAAATGACAAATTGTACGAGGAAATACAATCTTTAGACGACATAAGGGAAACCATTTGGCAACAGAGGTTTTTTGAGGACCGTTGTAGTTCGCGAGCAGAATTGTTCACATCTAGGAAAATTATTTAGTAGTGGAGTGCAATTTCCAGAATAAAAATAGTAGGATTATATAAAACAAAAGATCCTTATTGCGGAAATTGCACCTATTTAGACTCCTTTGCAAACTATTTTCACACAGCTCTTGTTGCATAATACTTATGTATTTTGAATCTATAAGAGCAAGTGTGGTAGATGTAGTATTGACAAAAGGTTTACATACTCTACATAAAATAATTTAATAAAATAGTTCAAAATAAATATGAGTTATTTATAATATAAATAGCTTCATTCATTTGCATGGGGAAAGCAATATCATAAATCGTGCGAAAGGTTAAAAAAAAGTTAAGTCGATGGCGAGTGAAATGGATTCTAGAAAGAAACAGAAGGTTCACCACAGAAAGTATCGGGAATTCAGTTTATAGACTAATTTCATTGAGTAAGGAGGGCTTTAGTTAAAAATTAGAAAGAAAAAAGGAAGAAAGGAGTGGATAAGATGGCCGCCAAAATGGTCGGTCTCGACAGCAAGTTCACTGGCGTTGGAAAAAAGTGGTAGAAATTTTGACACTTACGGCACATTTTGAAAATTTTGCCATGTAAAAACATTTTCAAGATAAAACTGAAGTGGAAAACTATTCAAAGTACCTATTAAAAAAAACCGATTTAATATACTTGACAGTGGATTGTATTTTCTCTTAAAGCTTGTATATTATAACATATTATTACACAACAAAATAATATACAAATTATAGATTTCTAAATTCTGAAAAAAATATAGAAGGCATCAGGGCAAACCTGGATAAAACCGGGCAATACAAATACGAAATTATTTATAGGATCCATGTTTTTCTTTTAAATAATCATTATTTTCAGACAATTTTCATCATATTGGTGGTTTTTGAATGGCCGGATCATGGAATGTTCTGTATGATCCCGTTTCTATGAATGTTTATAAATAAGTATAATTTTAATGTACCTACTCTTTTTGGAGTCACAGCACAGCATCTGGTAACTTCAAAATAAAAGAAATATTAAAGTAGAGAATCCAATTAAAAAAAAAATGTCTTTTATGTCAATTTAGTATGATTGTATTTATGTTATGTTAGTAATTTTTATCATATTAATAACTCCTAAAATTTGTTATGTATTCTAACACTTTTATGAATTTTATAATTCATGTCAAGTTGCAAAGACAATGCAATGCAATGACAAAATTGGCAAAATTCACACAATTGAAAATTGATAAAACTTACAAAATTTACCAAAATGCCAAGATAAAAAGACGCGACATAATTGGCAAACAACGACGAAATTTATAATAATGGTAAAATTAACAAAAATGACTGAAATGACAAAACTGACGAAACTGCGAAAAATGACTTAAATATTAAAACTTATCGCTTAAAAAACAAAATTGACAAAAATGGCACAAATGACCAACATTACAAAATAAGCATGACGAAACTGACTAAATCGATAAGATGGAAAAAATATGCAAATTTGAAAAACTGAAAAAAATCTCAAAATTTCGTTATTTTCAATTTCGTTTATATTGCCAATTTTGTCAATTCTATCAATTTTGAAAGTACCGACCTTTTCGATTTGTGACACACTCTCGAACATTTTGTGTTGGCAAAATCGAACAGTATTTTTCCTCAACTGTTTTACACTTATTACGACAAAACAAATCATTACTATGTTTTTTTTAACATTAACATAATTTTTAGTCAATTTTTGAACATTTTAAGTTACATATTTTGATTTTTGTTATCATATTTTTCATGCATTTAACATTATTCTTGTTTTGTTTATAATGTTTGTTTTATTTTTCATATTTGTCATTTTTTGTCATATTTGCTATTTTTGTCATTCGTCATAACGTCTCAATTGGAAGTAGATAAAGTTGTTTCAGAGATTTTTTTAAAACCTTTCAATCCTTTCAATTAATTCGCCCTGTAAGTTTTGCGGTGCGAACCACGCAAGACCAACTATTGTGTTGTGTTCGACTCAACCCTGTCCAATTCTAACATTTCAAAATAGTTGGTCCGTGCTTGAACAAAAGTTAGGTCGATGACATAGTGAGTGCGATGCGAATCAGCGGAAAATTTACGGACGCAGCCTACGCGAACTCGAGCGGCGGAACAAATTGACATCTGCTTCGCCGCGTTGAGTATGTCAGGTTTAAGCGATTCACATACATTTTCATCAAATGTGGTTCACCGCATTGAATCGCATTCGCCGCATCGCATCGCATCGTATTTACTATGTCATCGGCCTGAAGTATGTGATGAAAATGCTCCTTAAAAATTTCTACCCGCTCATTTTCAACACCTGTAATTTTCTTCTAATCTTCTTCTATCCATCTATCATTTTCAAATCATGAAATGTTCTCACTGTAAAAACATAACATTCACCGATAAGGTCGTAAAAATTAATTTCAAACAAAATTGTTCGGTGATTTATCTTAATTAATAACCTTTCAATAACAAATACGATTTTTGAATTTGGCATCACTATACATAGTACATAAATACATACATATATTCAACAAAATTTATATTTGATCTGGAATTTACCGTCACAATGTATAATTGTACGACAGAACAAACATATTTATGAGATTTAATTCTATAAGTGCTAGTAGAAAGCAAAACTAATGAAGCTGGGTCATTCGGTCAGAAGTTATAATGCTGAAAGCCATTCAGCCGATGGACGTTAGTTCTATCAGGCCGAATAGGCCACTAGGCTGAATGGGTTATTTGGCCGATGGTTATCCAGCCTAAGGCTTTTAGGCCGAAAGGACGCAAAGCTGAAAGGATGTTAGGTCGAATGATCATTGGGCAAAATTGTCATCAGGCCGAATGATCATTAGGTCGAATGGACGATAGGCTAAAGTTGCCAGAGTTTTTCAGCACGTATCCGGGCCGGACAAATCCGGGCAATTTTATATAAAAACCTGGTAAAATCCGGGCATTTGATTTCAATATTGACGTTGAAAAATCCGGGCAATTTTTTTCAAAACCCAGAATTTACTCAACAAAAATAAAGAAAAAAAATTCAAAAATTTGTTTTCATTAAACCTTATCGTAAATCGTATTTTCTCTTTCAAAAAACCTTTTATAATTATTTTAATCAAACTTGCTGAAAAAATTTCGTTTTGGAAGCATACATACATACAAGTATACAACACACTTTGTTTTTTTTTGTTTGATTTGCCAAATAAAGTGAATAAATCCGGACAAAATCCGGGCATTTTTCAATGAAATCCGGGCAACCGGGACGGGCCGAAATGTTCCCAAATTTTGTATTAAAAATCCGAACAAACCCGGATAAAATAGAGCAATATGGCAACTTTACGGTAGGCCGAATGGTCGTTCAGACGAATGGTCATTATCCGAATGGTTTTCAGGCCGAATGGTCGTAAGGATTGATGGTCGTTAGTCCTTATGGTCATCACGCCGAATGGTTATTAGATCGAATGGTCCCTAGACCGAATGGATGCTAGGCCAATAAGACGTTAACGCCTGTCTGCTTTTTAATCCGAATGAATGCTAGGCCGAATGGTCGCAAATTGGCCTCATATCCATTCGGCCTAACATGCAATTTGACCTAACGACCATTCGGCCTAGTTTATATTGACTTTATATCGGTTTCATGATCATTCGGTCTAACTACCATTTAGCCAAACATGCAGATAAGTGTTAATATGTCTTATCGGCCAAGCGTCCATTCGGCCTCGTGACCATTCGGCCTAGCATCCATTCAACCTTATAACCATTCGCCTGGATGACCATTCGGCCTAACATCCGTTTGGTCAAAAAATATTCAGCCTAATAATCTTCGGCCGAGTGTCCCACTCCTTCGGCCTGCTTACATAATCAGCCTAGCACCCTTTGGCCTAACCAAAAATGACCCTAACTATGATTTTAAATCGATGGGCTGACGTTAAATCAATAAAGCACAATTACAATTACAATTACAAAAAAAAATGAAATCATCTTATCATCTTCACAGGAATATTTAAAAAAGAACAGCTAGGTTCTCAATTAAACTTAAATTTTTTATCTCGGGGCGAACAGAGCACTATCAATCGGGGACACAAAAATCGATGTGGTCAACTGAATTATAGAGCTGCAGTTTGACTAGTTTACATCTGACGATTTGGCCTCTGATTATCTCTCCGACACCTTACCAATTGGGCTTGGGCCGGCTAAAATGTATAAAGCTTGCCCGGGATAGCGAGCGCGCCCATCGCCTATAGGCCAAATCGTCAGATGAAACAGGTCAAGCTGTGGCTCTATTATTCAGTTGACTTCATCGTGTTGAATTCGCTGCTAGATTCTCCGGCAGAAAACGCTCATCGTGCCCCGATTAATGGTGCTTATACTGCCTCGGGGGGGTTCTCATTATGCCCCTACAGTGATTGATTTTCAGCTTTCGGCAATAGAATTTAATATCCATTTTTAACGTTTTTATCTACTTTATCAAGTTGCAGCCAGTTAGGATACAGGCATTTTTAGTGACTAAACACGAAACAATGATGTAACTCACATATAATAGCTGTTTCTATGGTTAAATAAGCGTTTTCTTGAAGGTGGCCTTTATGCCCTTATCTCCCCTAGTTGCAGAATAAAGCAGATTTCGTAAACATAATAATAATCTAAAGATAAGAGGTGATATAATTTGCTTTTTTAAAGGCTTAAATTTTGTTTGACAAATTCAAGAAAAAAAAGTTTTGAAAATACTGTGAATTAGTCCTAATTTTCCATCTTTTTTGCAATGAAAATGCGTAAAAAATCAAGTTAAAAAAATGTGATGAAAGGTGCAATTTTTCGGTTTAACATCGCTAGATTCCCCAGCTTTGCCAACAGAATGATTTATCCCATTACGATTACACCAAATCAACCATGACAAGTATGCTTGTGGCTGATTTGAAGCGTATTTTCGCAGAATTTATCGTATATTTTTCTCTGTGCAGAAGATTTCAGAAAACGTGCCTAAATATCTAGTTTCTTTTTATCTTTAAAAACAATGAAAAAATATCAGAGTACATATACAATTCTGAATGACATAATCGATCACCCCGAGTTTCGTTAACCTGAGTTTGGATCTGAACTCATCCCGTTCGTCTGGTCGATGATGAGGATTACGTCCATCCGTCGCGGATCGGTTCGTCCTATCAGTGTCGTTTCCAAGATCCCATTTCGCATTAGGGGACATAATGGAGGAACTATGTACGACGACGACGACGACAACGACGAGGTTACCGCGAGAGGGATCACTATTGGACATGGTCATCAAGTTCTCGGTTTGAACCACAGCTCAGGTCCCGTCCATTTCGCTCTTCACGGGTAGTTGTTACCTTCTGTAAGCGGTGATCTACGCTACTTTTGGCCCATCGACGGAGGGGACACCAGAATCGCAATCTGAAGGCGAGGTCGACCAAACAAATTACCACGCAGTCAACGACACAATCACCAGGCCAGGCCGAAAGATCGGCTCGCGGATGAAATGGAAATTCTACCCGTGAAGATCCATCTTGTGCGCTTGTCCTGTTCGTCGTCAACTGCGAGGCGTCGTCGTCGTTGTCGTCGTCATCAACTGACTGGAAGACGATTGCGGGAAGACGTGAGACCTTCGAAGGCCAGGTTCAGCAATATGGTTTGGAACCCGCGATCCGGACATCATCATAATGTCCCAGAGCGTGGCGAATGATTACTGCTCAGGGAGTTAATGTTCTGCTTGTAAACTTGATTGGCGATTCCGTTTCGGATTTGTTCAGTTGACAGTGACTGTTTTCTTATGTTTTTATGTTCTGCCATTGTTGTTGCTGTGGGGAGCTGTGAAAAATGGTTTCGAGTTCGCTCGATTATGATTTTTTTCCCAGCAATTATGTGAGCCCCTTGTGGAATTCTTGTCATACCTATTGTAGCAGGAATGGGCAGTAAAAAGTGATGAAGTTATGGTGGATTGTGGGGACTTTGTTCGGGGAAAAAATTTGTGTTTTTATCAACACAACAGAGTTCAGGATTAAGAATTAAGTTATGAAATTTAGATGATTTAAACTTTCAACAAAGGAATAAAGAGTTAAAAAATTACTTGCATTTCATTGACTATTAATGTACATACATGTCTCTTTCGATTTTGGTAACACGCCCGAGCACTTTGTGTTGCCAAATCGAACGAATCTGTGCGCACTATCCAGTTTTATTCTGTAGCTTCAGTGAATTTAAAAAAAAACTCTTGATCAAATTAGTCGGTAAGCCGAATGGAAACTGAGGCAATTTATCTAAGTTTGTAGCTTTTAGCTGTTCTTTTAAAATGCAAATTTACTACATTGGTAATTTAACTTTACCGAATTTTGAGCAAATTTTTATCAAAGAACCTATGTCCCAGAACACAGATTTTTGGGAATATTCACAATTTCACAGATTTTTAAAATTTTGTAAAATGACAAAAATAACAAAAATGACAAAAAAGACAAAAATGACAGAAATTTCAAAAATTTCAAAAATGACAAAAATGACAAAAATGACAAAAATGACAAAAATGACAAAAATGACAAAAATGACAAAAATGACAAAAATGACAAAAATGACAAAAATGACAAAAATGACAAAAATGACAAAAATGACAAAAATGACAAAAATAACAGAAATTTCAAAAATTTCAAAAATGACAAAAATGACAAAAATGACAAAATTGATAAAATGATAAAATTGATAAAAGTATCAAAATTTCTTTTGAAACCTTTAAACAAAATATCACTTCATATTATTATAAAGGACTTGACAAAACATACTGAAATCAATATTGAACATTTGAGCAACACAATAAAGTGAGATTAATGATTCTGCTATCATCAGCATGCAAGGTAGATGCTTTTATAATGATGTCAACATTGATTCAAGGTAAATCTTTTTTACGATTGATTTCTTGACTAAAACCACTAAAAAGTT
Source organism: Uranotaenia lowii (assembly GCF_029784155.1). Classification (NCBI taxonomy): domain Eukaryota; kingdom Metazoa; phylum Arthropoda; class Insecta; order Diptera; family Culicidae; genus Uranotaenia; species Uranotaenia lowii. The sequence continues at coordinate 339,382,654 of NC_073693.1, forward strand.
TTAAACAGTTTCAAATTAGTAATTAAAACAGAGAAGCAAATAATTAGATCCTTTACCTTTAGGCAACTTGCCAAACCAAAACCATCGACGGCCGAGAGTGTCATCGGTGTTTATTTCTAGACGGCAGCATTGTTGCTGCTGTTGGTAGAATCTTCCCTAGGGTCGAGTTCTGTTGCCGCTTGCTTATCGCTTTTTATGAGCACCGGCTTGTTTTACACTTTCTGCCGGGGGATTCTGCCAACAACAACAGCAAGCAACGTTTGCGGTTCGGTCGGTCGGTTTGTTTTTTTTTTCTCTCTTCGCTCCCCTCTACCTATGGACGGTTTATTTTTAGCAGCAGCAGCAGGTACGGTCGGTTGAAAATAGCCGGATGAGTATAGGTCGATATAACTTGGTCGCTTCTGGGCGCCGATAACTCATGTACAGCCGAAATAGCTCAGTTGGGAGAGCGTTAGACTGAAGATCTAAAGGTCCCCGGTTCAATCCCGGGTTTCGGCAAATCTACTTTTTTGTTTATAAAAGTAGTCTGTTTTGTTTATCGATCAACACATTGTCATTGATTGACAATGTGTCGATTTTGATATTCGATTTTCCATTATCGAGTTTCGAGTATTCAATTTTGATTTTCGATTTTCGGTTTTCGATTTTCGATTTTCGATTTTCGATTTTCGATTTTCGATTTTCGATTTTCGATTTTCGATTTTCGATTTTCGATTTTCGATTTTCGATTTTCGATTTTCGATTTTCGATTTTCGATTTTCGATTTTCGATTTTCGATTTTCGATTTTCGATTTTCGATTTTCGATTTTCGATTTTCGATTTTCGATTCTCGATTTTCGATTTTTGATTTTCGATTTTCGATTTTCGATTTTCGATTTTCGATTTTCGATTTTCGATTTTCGATTTTCGATTTTCGATTTTCGATTTTCGATTTTCGATTTTCGATTTTCGATTTTCGATTTTCGATTTTCGATTTTCGATTTTCGATTTTCGATTTTCGATTTTCGATTTTCGATTTTCGATTTTCGATTTTCGATTTTCGATTTTCGATTTTCGATTTTCGATTTTCGATTTTCGATTTTCGATTTTCGATTTTCGATTGTCGATTTTCGGTTTACGATTTCAAATTTTCGATTTTCGATTCTCGATTCTCGATTCTCGATTCTCGATTTTCGACTTTCGAATTTCGACTTTCGACTTTCGACTTTCGACGTTCGACTTTCGACTTTCGACTTTCGACTTTCGACTTTCGACTTTCGACTTTCGACTTTCGACTTTCGACTTTCGACGTTCGACTTTCGACTTTCGACTTTCGACTTTTGATTTCGACATTTGATTTTCGACTTTCGGCGTTCGACTTTCAGCTTTCGGCTTTCGATTTTCGATTTTCGATTTTCGATTTTCGATTTTCGATTTTCGATTTTCGATTTTCGATTTTCGATTTTCGATTTTCGATTTTCGATTTTCGATTTTCGATTTTCGATTTTCGATTTTCGATTTTCGATTTTCGATTTTCGATTTTCGATTTTCGATTTTCGATTCTCGATTTTCGATTTTCGATTCTCGATTTTCGATTTTCGATTTTCGATTTTCGATTTTCGATTTTCGATTTTCGATTTTCGATTTTCGATTTTCGATTTTCGATTTTCGATTTTCGATTTTCGATTTTCGATTTTCGATTTTCGATTTTCGATTTTCGATTTTCGATTTTCGGTTTTCGATTTTCGATTTTCGGTTTTCGGTTTTCGATTTGCGATTTTAAATTTTGAATTTTGAGTTTTGAATTTTGAATTATGAATTATGAATTTTGAATTTTGAATTTAGAATTTAGAATTTAGAATTTAGGATTTAGAATTTAGAATTTAGAATTTAGAATTTAGAATTCAGAATTTAGAATTCAGAATTTAGAATTTAGAATTTAGAATTTAGAATTTAGGGTTTAGAATTTAGAATATAGAATTTAGAATTTAGAATTTTGAATTTTTATTTTGAAATTGAGAATTTAGAATTTAGAATTTAGAATTTAGAATTTAGAATTTAGAATTTAGAATTTAGAATTTAGAATTTAGAATTTAGAATTTAGAATTTAGAATTTAGAATTTAGAATTTAGAATTTAGAATTTAGAATTTAGAATTAAGAATTTAGAATTTAGAATTTAGAATTTAGAATTTAGAATTTAGGATTTAGGATTTAGAATTTAGAATTTTAAATTTTAAATTTTAAATTTTGAATTTTGAATTTTGAATTTTGAATTTAAAATTGAGAACTTAGAATTTAGAATTTTGAACTTAGAATTTAGAATTTAGAATTTAGAATTTAGAATTTAGAATTTAGAATTTAGAATCTCGAATTTCGAATTTAGAATTAAGAATTTAGAATTTAGAATTAAGAATTAAGAATTAAGAATTAAGAATTTAGAATTTAGAATTTAAAATTTAAAATTTAGAATTTAGAATGTAGAATTTAGAATTAAAAATTTAGAATTTAGAATTAAGAATTTAGAATTTAGAATTTAGAATTTAGAATTTAGAATTTAGAATTTAGAATTTAAAATTTAAAATTTAGAATTTAGAATTTAGAATTTAGAATTTAGAATTTAGAATTTAGAATTTAGAATTTAGAATTTAGAATTTAGAATTTAGAATTTAGAATTTAGAATTTAGAATTTAGAATTTAGAATTTAGAATTTAGAATTTAGAATTTAGAATTTAGAATTTAGAATTTAGAATTTAGAATTTAGAATTTAGAATTTAGAATTTAGAATTTAGAATTTAGAATTTAGAATTTAGAATTTAGAATTTAGAATTTAGAATTTAGAATTTAGAATTTAGAATTTAGAATTTAGAATTTAGAATTTAGAATTTAGAATTTAGAATTTAGAATTTAGAATTTAGAATTTAGAATTTAGAATTTAGAATTTAGAATTTAGAATTTAGAATTTAGAATTTAGAATTTAGAATTTAGAATTTAGAATTTAGAATTTAGAATTTAGAATTTAGAATTTAGAATTTAGAATTTAGAATTTAGAATTTAGAATTTAGAATTTAGAATTTAGCATTTAGAATTTAGAATTTAGAATTTAGAATTTAGAATTTAGAATTTAGAATTTAGAATTTAGAATTTAGAATTTAGAATTTAGAATTTAGAATTTAGAATTTAGAATTTAGAATTTAGAATTTAGAATTTAGAATTTAGAATTTAGAATTTAGAATTTAGAATTTAGAATTTAGAATTTAGAATTTAGAATTTAGAATTTAGAATTTAGAATTTAGAATTTAGAATTTAGAATTTAGAATTTAGAATTTAGAATTTAGAATTTAGAATTTAGAATTTAGAATTTAGAATTTAGAATTTAGAATTTAGAATTTAGAATTTAGAATTTAGAATTTAGAATTTAGAATTTAGAATTTAGAATTAAGAATTAAGAATTTAGAGTTTAGAATTTAGAATAAAGAATTTAGAATTTAGATTGATTTGTTCATTTGTTCAATATTTGATTTGTTGATTTGTTAATTTGTTGATTTGTTGATTTGTTGATATGTTGATTTGTTGTCTTGTTTATTTGTTGATTTGTTAATTTGTTGATTTGTTGATTTGTTTATTTGTTGATTTGTTGATTTGTTGATTTGTTGATTTGTTGATTTCTGATTTGATAATCCATCGATTTGATTGACTACCGATTTAGAGCCAATATGTTTTTGTTGATTGTTCGAATTTCAGTTTTTCTTGTCATTTTGCGACTTTTAGATTTGTGTATTGTTTTGTTAAATGTTCGGATTTAAGATTGTCAACATATGGAATTGATGGTTTGGCAAATTATCGATGAGTTCAAAAAGCTAAATTTCAGTTTGTTATTTAATTTGTGTTATTTTTTTAATTTTTCAATAGTCAATCGTTTTTGAGAAAAAGCGAGTTTTCGACTGCTATTATCTTTTTGTTCTAAATTTCAATTTTTTTTTGAGATTGTAAACTACAAAGCGTTGCGGATACCTTCGCGAAGGAATCGAAATGTCCCATCGGGTTCCTGGAACCACACAAACCGTTTGAGGAGATCCGATCCGTCTCGAGGAAAGAAAGGGAAGACAAAATCACCCGAAAGTATAACTCAAAACGACTGTCAAATTCCTCAATTAGATTCGCTTGCCTGCCGAAGATGAATTATGGTCCGGTGATTATAGATTGTCAACCGGAGGGGATATTGGAATGTTTTTTTGTTCCTCTGAAGACGATGGATTTTCGGTAATGTGGCCAAAACCCGTCAAAACCAAAGGGGACAGCCACACGACATGGATGGATTAAAGTGGGGGGATAGAAGAATATTTGAGAATTCTTCGATCCTTGTCATAGGATCGAAAACAATTTTCGGTGAAATACCTTTGGCGATCGTGTCGGCAAATCATTTTGGATATGAGAGCTTGCCTTCGGTTGTTGGCCTCACTCAACTCAGGTTCTTTCCTTCCTCAGGAGACGATCACGATAAACGTCATTCGGTGGACATCTCTAGAGGATCAGCTATGATGATCGCCGGATTTTTTTTTCGGATGCCTTAATTTATGTCGAGGTGCGCCGAATCATTCCCCTCGACATTGCGCTCAGTCACCCTATAATTAAATTTGTGGTCCCTAGTCCGTTTTTTTCTCTCTCGTGGTGTGGGACAACATTACTGACATTTTTGTCCATCTGACGACGACGAAGACGACAAGGGGCGCTCTCCGGGGATCGCGGAGATCGCATATGAAGTTGGATGTCCCCGCCGCCGGGAATGATTGTCATTTGAATTGGAATTTAATAGGCGTTTAATGGCTTCGAGACTTTGAGTCGAGTTGGACACACTCAAAGGAGGGACGACAAAAAAAAAATCTCAATCCAGCTTTTATTCGGGGACCGGTTGTCAACTTTTTTGTTTCCTCCTTCAAGTCCGATTTTGGTTTTTTTTTTGTTTCTGTCTCTAGTATGGATGCTGCGCTACGTTGCTGCTAACTTTAGGTGGTAGATCGATCGCACAGCAAGAGTTTCCTTTTTTGACAGATGGAAATAGATGACATGGGTCTTTGTCTTTTCGGCCTGACCTTGATCCGATGATGGTGATGGGAGGCGTGTATGGTCCCACTAGCTCTAGGAAGCTCGCGTAGATTTCCGTTGCTCTTGCCTGTCGACAATTGACTGCTGTTGGTTGGATGTCATTAACCGAAACTTTGATAATTTGGTGTATCATATTAGGTTTAGTTCACAAGTGTTTGTTTCCGTGAGATCATTCTAAGGACTGAAGACAATTAACCGTGAAAATATAAGTTCAACAGATTTTTTGAACTTTTTTCAAAGTAGTTGAACAAAACGGATTGAGACTTTCACCGGAAGGAAGTGTCATCTGTATTTGAGGCTTCTGCTCAGTAGCATAGTTCGATGGATATTTTTCTGTCGCCAAAGTTTAAAGATAATTGTTCAAGCAGGGTTAGCAGATTAATTTTATAGCTTAAAGAGTTCTAACCGATTTTTTTGTTTTATACCACGTTTGCTGACTCCCATCAAGCAAATTTTTCAATCAACGTAATTTTCCAAATCCAAACTCTTTGAACTGGTCGTTATGGATCCTGATTTCTCGTTTTGCAAGCCTCACATTTCTAACGACCAGCATGGATTCATGCCTAAACGATCCACAACTACTAACTTACTGAGCTTCGCGACTTTCGTTCAAGACTGCTTTGCCAGGAAGACCCAAACTGACGCCATTTACACTGATCTCTCTGCTGCGTTCGACAAGATGATTGCTATCGCAAAGCTCGGACGTTTACGATTCTGTTTATCTCTACTCAATTGGTTCCGGAGTTCTCTAACAAGGCGGAAGTTATCCGTTCCAACTTGTGAATCCTTTTCCAGGCAATTCCCTGCCCCTCAGGAGTGCCCCAAGGAAGCCATTTAGGACCGGTAATTTTCGTAATCTACTTCAATAACGCACTCTCGCTTCTTGACGGCACAAAGCTCGCTTATGCTGATGACCTCAAAATTTCTCAAGCCATAAAAAAGAGGACATTGACTTTTTACAGTATAGCGTATTTGCTCACTGCTGCGACATTAACTGCCTGCCGTTGACCCGGAGCAAATGCTCGGTTATATCATTTTCCCGTAAGCGGCACACTCTTCATGCGGAGTACATCCTTGGAAACGAAACCATTACCCGAGTGGAACACATAAACGATCTAGAAATTTTCCCCCGATCAACGGCTGGAGTTCAAGACTCACACGAACTATGTAGTTGACAAAGCTTCTAGAAACCTTGGATTCATGTTTCGCCTTAAAGGTCTTTATTGCTGCATAGTTCGTTCCATCCTCGAGTACGCATTAGCAGCGGCGCTTCCTACGGTATGCTCTACGTCACTTGAACTGGCAAGACCCGTTTCGTCTGCCAAGCTACGAACATCGTTGCCGTCTCATAGACTTGGATGCGCTTCATGTTCGTAGACACGCTATTCGAGCTCTGGTTGTGGCTGACTTGCTGTCCTTCTCGGTGTACGACCCCGAGGATTAAGAAACCAGCATTTGCAGCTCTACGTTCCCATTCGTCTGAACAACTATAGGGCTCACAGCGCTTTTGTCGGAATCTTAAAAACTTTTAATCGTTTTTCTGAGCATTTCGACTTTGACGTTTCGAGAAATGTGTTCCGAAGGAAAATGTTAGACGTGTCCAGAACTGTGTCGAGTGAATTTTAATTTTGACCCGCAAACTTCGTTTTACCATTTACTTAATAAATCATTGAAAAATGTTGTTTCCATCTACACATCTTTAACAAATTCGTGCTCGTGAATTAGTTTTCATAAAAATCGTCTCAAAGTTGTTTGAGTTGAGTCCAATTTCAAGATGATTTTGTATGGGATCCTCCCTTCCATAAAAAGTGAGATTCTCGAAACTATTATACGAACCATCTCTGGCCCGAAAAACCCTCGGATACCAAATTTCACCTCATTCTGACCGTCTGTTTATACGTGATGGTGTTACAAAGAAAACGCCTCCATATATACATAAGATAGCAAAAGGATATAATTTTGTATGGGAGCCACCTTCCATAAAAAGTGAAATTCAAGAAACTATGTCAAAATACCATTCGGTTTTGGTAGCATTCGATTTTGGCAACACAAAATGTACCAGCGTGTTGCCAAAATCGAACGGGATCTGTATTTGACATCGTGAATCCATCAACTGTTACCATCAGGGTATTCTGGCCAGTTAGCCAGCCGGCTTAGCAGCAGCAGTAGCAGAAATACACCACACACCCACACACGACACACAAGTAAGTTTTATAATATACAGGATTGAAAATTTAGCATATTGTGTTTTCCTCTGCTCTAGCTTAGCCAAGCAAAAGAGGACCAGGAATTCGACACTCATCCGAAAAAGAAACGTTAAATTCACCTTGATTTTCACGTAGGCGCTCATTACGTGAATTTTGGCTTGACTTACGTGAATCACCTAATAATACAAATTCATTTGATGCATACGTGAAATTCACATAGCCGTTCGCTGTCAAAACAAAGGCACATTCGATTTACATGAAAATGATCCACGTGATCCACCAAGTACAAAGGGATTTGGTGCATTCTATGTGATGTTCACGTAGCTCTGAATAACTTATTCAAGTGAAATCTATGTGAAAGAATACAATATTCAATATGGCGCGGATCCAACAGTTTGTGCTATTAGAAAGAGAAATTCTAGGTGATGGTGAAGCTGATTACACGTGAGTAGTAAAAATTTGATTGTGTACCTATTCGTTATTTAAATATTCTGCAATTTTATTTTACAGAATTTGGAATTGGGAGGACGGACGGACAGAATTACTATGGAGGCAACAAAGTAAAAATTTCGCGAGGATTTTATTTTTCTATGTTCAATAATAAGTGACGTGCTAGTAATGGATAAAATAATAAGTGAAAAGTGTTTCGTGTATTGGAATTAATAAAATGAACTGCAAAATCAGCACGTTTTTATTTATAAGATCCGAAAAAGTTATTACGTTCATATTTCCATGAAATCTACGTGAATCGCATGTGGCAGAACGAATCCTTTTTTACATTCGATCTACGTTTCTTTCACACACAACTCATATGAAAATTACGTGAATTCTGCTTGCTGCGCGAATTCTGTTTGCGAACTGAAATTCACGTAGATTTCACGTGAATTTCATGGTGGCAAAAATCTATGTACATTTTCACGTAGCGTTCATGTGAAAAGTTTTTTCGGTGGAGGGCAGTTGTAGCTGGCCCCTCTGGCCAGCTAAGTAATACAACATGGCGATATTTTATGCCCTGCGATTTTGCAGCCAACATGGGGTCAGTCAATAAAATGCTTAATAACTTTATAACAGTTTTATGAGAACCATATAAATAGCTGAAATTTGACGTTTCTCTCGAAATCCAACCAATTACACGCGTAGGATAAATTCCTCATTTCTGAGTTGTTAATCATTATTACTGTAAAGAGGACATACTTTTCAAAATAAATAAATAAGGGATTGGTAGTGAATGCCCGGTATAATGATACCATGAGTTGAAGTTGAATTTCGCTATCGGACGCCATCTTGACATCCAAAATGGCGGCTTCCGCTTAAGTTAACAATGCTCATATGACTTAAAAAACCATGAAAGCCCCACGATATTGGTATTGGGTGAAACGGCTAGACAAGAAGAAACCAAATTGCGTTTTCTAAAGCCATCTTGAAATTCAAGATGGCAGCTTTCGGTTCAAACAAAATACTGTTAATTACAGAAAACCACATAAATTCAAAAAAAAAATTGGTATAAGGTGAAAGGGCCAAACTTGAAGAAGTCGATTCTCGCTATCTGACACCATCATGGAATCCAAGATGGTGGCTCCCGATAAACGCTAAAATGCTGTGAACGGCTAACAATCACGAGAACACCCCACAATTTAGATATAAGATAAAAGATATGCATTTCAAGATTTTGAAATAACATTTTTACTGACATTTGAAATTTTCAAAAACAAACCAAGTTTTTCCTTATTTGAAACTCAACATGTATGCCATGGGGAAACGTGAGCCACTCTAAATATCTCATCTGTGTGTTGAGATAAAAATCTCAATCCAACTGTCATCGTCGTCGCTTTGCGTAAGCATGTTTTTCTAAATGTTGTTGATGAAATTACGTTCCATCGATGCATCCAAAAGAGCAGGTCCAGACGACATTCCGCCTTCGCTGTTGAAGAACTGTGCAATTTCACTCGGCTTGTCCATCAGCTTGCTTTCCAATCGCTCATTAAATGAAGGTACGTTTCCGTCTCTATGGGAATCAGCTTGCGTCACACCGATACACAAATCTGGAAACCTTCAAAATGTCGAGAACTTCAGAGGTATATCTATACTGTGTTGTATGCCGAAACTAATGGAAAGTTTGTTGCACGAGAGAATTTATCAAAATGTGCAACATGTTTTATCACCTGATCAGCACGGTTTTGTAAAAAAACGTTCACCTTTGAGTAACCTGATGTGTTATGCTTCAACGTTGATAAATAAAATAGAGAAACGACAACAGGTTGATGCAGTCTACATCGATTTCACGAAAGCGTTCGATAGAGTTCCACATGAACTGTTAGTAGAGAAATTGAAAAAGATGAGTCTTCCTAGATGGCTCACAAAATGGATAAGATCGTACTTAGTGAATAGAACAGCTTACGTAAAAACAGGCACCGTTGTGTCCGAAACTTTTCAGATATCCTCAGGTGTGCCACAAGGAAGTCATCTTGGCCCCTTATTGTTTGTTCTCTTTATAAACGACTTATGCTCTCCAATACACTCATCGAAACTGCTATACGCTGACGACCTTAAAAAATTTCAGAATAATAACAAGTTTGTTAGACTGTAAAGTATTGCAAAACGATGTTGACACTTTGTTGAAATGGTGTAACACAAACGGAATGCAAGCAAATACAGGGAAATGCAATACTGTATCATTTACTACAGCACGAATTCCAATTTTATTCGACTATAGAATAGATCAAACTACACTTCAACGGAAGACCGAGATAAAGGATTTAGGAGTCGTTTTTGACTATACTGAAGTTCACAACTCTCATTGGAGCAATCACAGCAAAGACGTTCGCTACTCTAGGATTGATACGTCGTAATACGAAAGATTTTACGGATATCTATTGTTTGAAAACGCTGTTCAACTCTCTTGTCCGGGCCGTGTTAGAATACTATGTTCAAGTCTGAGTCCCTTACCACGACGTCCATGCTAACCGCATCGAGCGAGTCCAGAAAAGCTTTCTACGTTACGCACTTCGAACGTTACGTTGGAACGACCCTGTCAACTTACCGCCATACGAGCAGCGATGCAGGCTTATTGGACTGCCGACACTCGCTGAAAGTAGAATTCTTCTACAACGTTTGTTTATTTATGATCTTCTGATGAGCAACATAGATAGCAGGGACTTGCTCGAAAAATTACAGATCAGTGTGCCGTCTAGAACATTACGCCATTACTGTTTCCTAAGACTTCCAACTCATCGTACAAAGCCATAATGCCTTAATAACTCTCTGAAAAAATCTTGTCGGCATTTTAATAACGTTTACCACCTTTTCGACATTAATTTAAGCAAGTGTTCTTCTAGATTAAGAATTAGTTAATAAGTACACATCTGTGCGACATAGTCGAAGGTGAAATAAATAAAAAAAATCAAATGCTTCTTTTATTTAACTAGCCTACAAAAATGTACTTTTTTATTAAATAAGCACCCGCAAATTACATCCGTGGGAGACCTAAAGTACATAATAAAAACATGCTCGTAAAAAGGAATTCTCGATGAAACATTAATAAGTCACACAAACGCAACCAATTTGCAAATCATAGCTTGTGGGGAATCGTGGGCCACATTTTGTGGGGTACCTTGGGCCACCTACAGGGTGACAAAAAAGTCCGGTCACACAGGAAAATCTCAATATTTCAAAGAATAAGAAGAAAATCTGAATTTGGCTTTCATAGCTTTATTCAGTAACTCATAAAGATGCTTCACAGACGACATCTCGGAATTACACCACCTTTTTCTGATCGAACCAGCTTCAGGCGTCTCGGAAAGTCGTCGCAAGCGGCGCGCAGGTGCTCCATCGGCATCTCCTCCCAGATTTTCATGATAACTCGCTTGAATTGCTCAAAATTTGTTATTTTATAGTCGTTCAGCTTCGACATCATGTAGCTCCACACGAAATAATCCAAAGGATTCAGATCCGGAGACGACGGAGGCCATTCATTCTTCGAAATTAAATCGGTCAAGTTTTCCTCATACCACGGCTGAATAACCTTTGCGTTGTGGGATGGGGCGCCATCTGTCTGGAAGCAAGACTGACGTCTTATTTTGGAACCGGGAAACATTCAGCTTGTCCGCAGGAGCTTGCTGGAGGCTCACACTCCAAACTCAACCATTTTGGCGATTGACTGTTTGCTCCAAAACAAACAGCTTCTCTTAAGAAAAAATAATCTCGTCATCTGCGCACCAAACCGAGCAGCGATAACAGCTGCCCTTAACTCTGCCATGGCTCACAACTCAATGTAAACAAACTGCACATAAACGAAACTCTGCCACTTTGGGCAGCAGAGTTAGCCCTCTCATTTGACATATAGATGGCACCAGAGAGATGCAACGTGTAGGCTACAGGAGATCCCGAAAAAGTGTGACCGGACTTTTTTGTCACCCTTTATATTTGTATGTTTTTATACACATTCAGAACTTAAAATACGTTTTTCCTATCTGCAAAGTTTTCTTATGCCAAATAAAAAGTAGTGAAAATTATTTTTTCGATATTTTCTATTGTGATAGAGACGAACAAAAATCCTTTATAAGGAATTTAGCCGAAACGTTTGCAAGCCAGGAATTAGAAACTATTCGAGCATATCCACCTCTCTTTTTTATTTTCTCATCTGAAATTGCTTTAAAATAACTAAATGAATTATGAAATTGCAGTGTTGAGTCAACTCATTAACTTTGCACGTTATCTTGTCAATTTGGATTTGGTGGTCCACGTTTCCCCTTAGTTTTTCAAAATAAAAAAAAACTGTTTTTTTAAACAGCCAGAACTCGGGAAATTCATGTATTTAAAAAATAAACAAAAATGCCTAATGACTTTTAAAAAATGTAGAAAACCTTTCCATTTATTTTTTTCTTTTTATCTTTTATAATAAAGAGGTTATAAAGCGAAGAAAAAAAGTGGTCCATGATACCCCAAGTAACATTTAAAGTTTTATAGCAAGCTACCAGATAAAGTTTTGGTTTTATAAGCGGCTTGAGGAGTCCAATAAAAATATCAGTGTTACTTGGGACCCCACTCTCCCCTACTTTTTTAAAATTTCTATTTTAAAATAAATAGTTTTTCGTTTCACTACATCACTCGAATAACATTATTCCCAAAACACACTTGGTCCATAGCAACCGTTCTCCAATTTCTCGGGCATCCCACATTCGCCGTATCTCGCTCCGCTTGGTCCAACTACCTCACTCGTAGCGCCCCTGCTCGTCTCGTTCCTACCGGATTCGTTAGGAACACCTGTTTTGCAGAACAGTCATCCGGCATTTTCGCAACATGTCCTGTCCAGCGTATCCGGTCAGCCTTCACCACCTTCTGGATACTGGGTTCGTAGTAGAGTCGCGCAAGCTTCATCCTTCGCCTCAACAGTCCATCCTCCTGTACGCCGCCAAAGATGGTTCTTAAAACTCGTCGCTCGAATACTCCACGTAAGCGCAAGTCCTCTTCGAGCAATATCCACGTTTCGTGCCTGTAGAGGACAACCGGTCTAATGAGCGTCGTGTACAGGTTATGCGTCGGGGGTCGTGCGAGGGCTAAGTCTTCTCGATCAATGATCCTTGGGATCCAACAAAATAACAGTTTTTTTTCTCCCGGTGGATCGTGTTACACTTAACACATTAGCCAGGAAACACAAAAATTCAGCATTGGTTTTCAAGATGTTGGACAAGTATAGTAGACTGCTAGACGGTTACATGGACAGTTCAAATTTGGCGTTGAACTAGCCGTTGATCGTGGTTTCTGAGGTAAATTAGGCAATAGAAAGAACATACAGATTACAATAAAAAAGATTCAGAATACAGATTTGGAAATCAATTAATGGTTTCAGATTCAGATTTTTCTTAGCAATTGTAATCAGAATTAAGATGCAGATATCAGATTTCAAAAAAACAATATGATGACTTTTACTTGTATGGCGACCGTTAGAAGTGGAACTGGAACCTTATAAAATCCGATTGAAATTTAGTATTCTGAAATTGGTTTTTATCTGGGACTTTGGTTTGAACGCTTGATCCTTACACAGTTACACTTTCAGCTGCGCCAATCTCAGAGCTTTCATTAGCTCCTGCCATGCAAATGATGAGTCACCGGCTAATGATAACTCATTAGCCGGTCGGATCAGCACGTTGTTTTATGGAGGTTTTTGAACCTACCACTCATTTCAGTTATTAATACTTTTGTGACTCGAGCTCATCAATCGAATTATTGCCGATCGCACGAAACAGCGCAACAGTCCCAAAGCCTCGGTCTGAGACTGAGACTGTCTCTCGGAACGCGGAAAAAAAGTATCGACCGACCATGCCAAACCATAACGTTTATCCCTCCCATAATTATCGGATACCGGTCTTGGCGTTTTCGTCCTCGCGAAGGCTTTACTCGGGAGATCGGGACAAGCCCTCCTTCCTATGCATAACAACACGGCAATCTCTTAACTGCGGGTCGTCTCGTCTCCCGAGAAAAAGGCCATTTGAAAACATTACCTTTGTGAGGTTTTTTTTTGTTCGCTCATCCATCGCTTTTTTTTAGAGAGAGAGAGAGAGAGCGAGAAAGAAAAAAGAATCGAGCTTCTTCCAGGAGCAAAAACTAGAACCGAAGCACCGATCGTAAAACAAATTTTTCTCAGACAATCCGTGGCTTCATCAGACAACTGTCATTATAATTACATCGAATGGGGTAAAATAAGGCTGCCGTTGAGGCCGAGACGATCGTGACCTGAACCACCCCTTTCAAAATTCTTATCCGAGCCAGGGTTTGCCAGCCGAGAATCGGCACGACATACCACCGCGACGAGAACAACTCTTTCTGGCTTTGCTGGGCGCTCAGATCCAGAAATCACCATTTACGCCGAAGATCGATCGCGTTCCCTGGAATGGGCAGAGTGTCCGTTCTTCCGAGGGCAGCAAACATGCAACGCGTCGTCGTGGCCAGGCCGTGAAATCATCATCGGCCAAGCAATCGTCATGTAGCACCACCGCCGCGACGTAACAGCTACTCGGCCACGTCGTCGTCATCGTCGTAACGATGACTTTTCCCGGAGCTGAACCCCGTAAGCCAAGAATGCGGCTGGTGAACCTCCTGGATCAGTTACAACAACCCGAACGGCAGTAACCAGAACAGAAAATCACATATTGGCCACACTTAATCAGCCGCAACGGTTGAGCTTCTCGGTGGTTTGAAACTAAGAGAGAGCGTGACTTTGACTGTAAATATTTGCCGCCTCAGCGAAATCTCGCGCATTTGGAGAAAATAAATATAGGACATAACTTTCCGCGAGATGGTTCAGAAAAACAAATTTCAAATTTGGATTGTGAATTTCGGATGAATTTTTAAATTTCAAGTACTGCTACCGAATCTTATCAATGCAATTGTCATTTCAAGTTCTGAAAATCGGAAATTTCTAATCTGAATTCTTTATCTGAATACTGAATCTTTAGTGATGTCTTTATATAATTTCAAGTTTCTACCAAAAGTCAAATAGTTACTTAATATTGTACATTGAATGTTTACATTTGGCTGAATAAAAGGTACTCGAGGGATATAAAAAACGTTTTCCGTAAGTGCTTAATTCGAATTTCTGGACGATCATGAGTAGGTCATATCATGGAACATGTTTGTACCTTTCAAGCAATTTTTGTAGTTTGGAAATCAAATGTAACGCTGTAACGCTCTTTTTAACCTTAATCTGTCCAAGATTTTTTAACCCGTTAGAGCTTTTGGAGTGTCAATTTGACATACCCGACTAAAACCGCAATATGTCTCTCCTGCTAACTTCATCTTTCTTATATACTAAGTTAAAAATTTATTTTGAGCATTTGGTAGCTGGTCTGTGGTCTTTTTCCGATGCGTTTTTTCTTAGACTTTGAATAACTTAAAAATTATGTAGCTGAATATTGTCGATGAAACATATTTGAGTTACGTTACGAGGTTTTCAAAACTATAAATTTTGTACAAATCGTCCGAGAAACAAGAGAGATATAGCGATTTTAAACAAGTAGTGTCAAATTGATACAGACACTGTTTAGAGACCCGAATAGAAAAACATTATGATAAAACCATGAATTTCATTTTCACTCTACCGTGGATTTAATGGTTGACACCATGAATATTACGGTACATGAAACCATGATTTCACTGTCAAACTCATTGTTTTCGACCATGGTATTTATGGTGTTGGTTAAAATTACCATGAAAAAAGGGGGTTGTTAAGCAACTTAACAATGAAAAAATCAACTTTTTTCCATACATTTCAGAACACAAAACTATAAACTTAATGGTTATTTCAGCTTCCAGTTTTTCTCAAGGAAATGATGAAATTTATTGTTTTTTCATTGAATGCTCATTGTTGCAAGGAAGATAAATTTCTATGTAAATTTGTGATCTCAAAATAAAATATCCGGGTTCTTTTTACGTTTATATACAATTTATTTATCTATCAACATTTTTCTTTATTATTATTGAAAATCACTCACTGTAGAATCACTTGATAAAAACTTTATTGGGATGCTGCCATACTTTCGTTTCTCACCAGCTGGGTTGGCCTCAGACTCTACGGAATGTCGGTTTTCCAACTTTTGTGAAGGCATTTCGTTGCTAGAAATGTGAAAAAACAGATTAATAACGCTTTTTTTCTTTCAAGCTCCGAGACAACTTACCTTCGCGCTCATTTCATGAATATTTTCACTAAAAAGCTTCGAAATTTTCTTCTGCCGATAGTAAATTTAAAATAAAAATAAAAACAAATTGCCTCGACCGGCCTCGACTGTCAAAACATTGCCCAACACGAAAAAAAGGAAGTACATAAATTTTTGAAACATTTAAGCTTGGATGTCGTTATTACGATGAATAACGTGGTCACACTCAAAATCACTGGAAAATCAATGTAATACTATGGTTACGGCTATTCGGGGAGTTTTTTTTTCTGGGCTTTCAGAGAGCGTCCATAAAAAAAGTTACTGTTGAAACTTACGGTTCGGATAGGTTCCGGAAGATCGATATTCCTGCAGCAGAAGGAATCTGCTGTTCCTCCCGGGGCGACCATAACACTTGTTTTGGTTCTGTCTCTTTGCTACGTGCAATTCGCAATTGATTATTGCCAAACAATAGAATATTGATGATGATGACAGTATGAAGTTTACATCATCACACGGTTAAGTGAGACTACTCAAATTAGGTTCATGGTAACACAACAGTGTTGCCAGATGTTCTGAGTAAGAGTCTCAAAGTGCTCATTCAGAAATGAGTACTTTCCCGGTTAGGGAAGATGATAAGTCGAGACTGAGACAATAGCAATCGCTAATGAATTGTGTAGTTATGTAATGACTAGACTGACGAAACATGAATAAAGATAACTCTATTCCACCACTGAAACCAGCGTTTTCAACAGTAATGATGCAAAATTAAAGATTCCATGAATACATTGGGATCTCAGAAGATTGTCTCACGATGTTACAAGCCGCCAAAACTCCCAAAAGTGTCATATAGACACTCAAGAGCAGATGAGGTTTGATACAACAGGAAACATCTATAGAAGTACAATGAGAAACAGCTTCTCTTAAAACTTCTTCAATACTATTTCCATTGTCGTGATTTTACGAATCACTTAGACACGTCTGTCGCTCACAAGAATAGATCAATGACTGACTTTGTTTTGTTTGTTTGTCTAGTGTTGCCAAAATAGCAAACGTTGCCATAGTTTTTTTTTTATTTTATTTATCTTCAGTGTTGCCGAGTACAACTATTATTTTATTGTATATGTGATTAAATTTGATTTATTTTCTGCATATCCTTCATCTCATCCCTACATTACTTCTAACCTCCATTCTCAATTAAAACTTTTTACTCACCGACTTTTGTTTTTTTTTTCTCTTTAGAACAAAATTTTATTCACCAAATATCCGTATTTTTTTATTCCATATTCCACATCTTTATTCTCCATCCCAGCTGCAGCAGCCTTAGAAATCTGCGCTTCCTTAGCCAATTCCGTCTTATTGCATTGGAAGTCCAAATCAAAACAATTCGCAGCAGCAGCTTTAAAAATCGGCGCCTCTAAAACAAATTCCGTTTTTTGCACCGGAAGGCCAAATCAAAAGAATCAGCAGAAGCAGCCTTAAATATCTTCGCTTCTAACGCCAATTCCGTCTTATTTCACCGGAAGGCCAAATCAAAACAATCAGCAGCCGCAGCCTTGAAAATCTGCGCTTCTAAAGCCAATCCGTCTTATTAAACCTGAAGGCAAATTGGCGCTTCTAAAGCCAAATTCGTTTTATTCCACCGGTAGGCCAAATCAAAATAATCAGCAGCATCCTTAAATATCTGCGCTTCTAACGCCAATTCCGTCTTATTCCACCGGAAGGAACAGCAGCAGCAGCCTTGAAAATCTGCGCTTCTAACGCCAATCCGTCTTATTCCACCGGAAGGCCAAATCAAAACAATCAGCAGCAGTAGCCCTTAATATCTGCACTATTTGTGCTTGTTCTACCAACCACGCCATTGTCGTGATTTTACGAGTTTCAATTCAGAGATTCATTTAGACACGTCTGTCGCTCACAAGAATAGATCAACGATTGACTTTGTTTTGTTTGTTTGTCTAGTGTTGCCAAAATAGCAAACGTTGCCATAGAAATTTATTTTCTTTTATTTATCGTCAGTGTTGCCGAATACAACTATTATTTTATTTTATTTTTAATTAAATTTGATTTATTTTCTGCATATCCTTCATCTTATCGCTACACTTCCGTAAAAGTCAACAGAACTTAACGTTTTTTTTCTTGCGAATTCGAATCATTTTCAATTTTATAGAAATAAATGTTGACGGCAACACCTTGACAATTCTTTTAAGGTTTCATCGGTGAAAAATTTATCATATACCTAGATAAACTAACAACAGTTCATGAAACTACGATTGTGTAATCTCCGAATCAACTAGCCGAAATAGCTCAGTTGGGAGAGCGTTAGACTGAAGATCTAAAGGTCCCCGGTTCAATCCCGGGTTTCGGCAAGGAATCACTTTTTTGGTACGCATTTTTAAGTCTTTAAACTCTACAAAAAATAATTCAACATCATCTCAAAATATAAAAAAATTAATACATAAACTTATTCTAAGCAAACCATTCAAAATTTTACAAAATATTCAAAAAGTATGTTCGTTGCCGAAACCCGGGATTGAACCGGGGACCTTTAGATCTTCAGTCTAACGCTCTCCCAACTGAGCTATTTCGGCTACATAAAAACCGGGTTCCGAAAATGCAATCAGGTGTGAAACGCATGATCCTCTTAAATCGAACTTTGATCGAAGCGAAAATGTACTGATTTCATAATTTTCTGATGAAAATATTTTGTTTATATTTTTTTTAAACAAATATATTTTGACAGTTTTTTTCGGATTTATAAACACATTAATACATATTCCCATATGGTCTAGTGGCTAGGATATCTGGCTTTCACCCAGAAGGCCCGGGTTCGATTCCCGGTATGGGAAAGTTTTTTGACTTTCCCAGGACTTCTGTGGGTGAACATTTTGTGAATTGAGCTTTGCACTACTCTTATGACACACACGACTTTATGATATTTACTTACCTGCCGGAAACTGACGACTGGAATTCAGCTCTCGGGCTCAACTTTTTGTTTGACTTGAAGAAATCGGAAAAACTTCAGTTCAGGTTTTCTTCGGGGATCCACAAATTATCAATCATTCAAGTTAATAGTTTCCATCACTTTTCAGAAACACCTGCTGGAATGAAAGAAAAAATAGTTTAATTAACCATGGCATGCTAAGACAGAATCAAAAATATCTAATTGGAGGCAAATTAATTCTTAATTCTCAATCATAAATCCGAACCACGAATCTTTAATGTACGAATCCGAAACCTGAATACTATTCCAAAATTTTGTTAAATATTAAATCCATAGTAAAGCAAGACTGTAGTTATTTCGATTCGTAATTTACTCTAATTATTTGACTCAAATGGTATGGTATTCTTTCCAAAAGGTAATTGTCATGCAACCCTCAATTTGACTGTGTTTAGTTAAAATTTATCTTTTCTCAAAACTTTGTGGAGCTATAATTTTCAAAAAAAAAACCTTTTCAAAAAGGCACTTTATTTCAAGTGTCATGCAATCCATTATTCTTCGAGAAGCAACCTGCAATTGGTGCAGGATTTAGAAGTTCCTATAAATGGCCGTCTCTTATCAGCGTTACAAAGAAATCGCTGCAATTTGTGCTCTGAACAAAAAATGATGCTGCTGTCTGCAAAAAAAAAAACAGCGCAGAAAAACCAGAAAACACAGAACCCATTCATGCCCGAGAAAAGCTACCGAAGTGTATCGGCTGCAGACCTCCTCATTTTGCTTAGAGGGGCTTAGAAATATATCACGAATCTGTGCGGTATTGTTGTTGATGGGGGCCAAAACCGAGAACCGAACCAAACGAATGAACGAACGAACGAACGGGTCGGGAAAAATAATAAAACATGTGCTAATAACAGCCACCAGGCAGCTCGATCTTTTGGCGGGAACAGAAGCGATAAATTATGCTATACCTTTGCGCACAAGTTCGGTTGAGCTGCCAGATTGAAATGAAGAACCAAACAAAAACAAAAAAAACGCTTGAATGGACCGGTTGCCCATTGATATGTCCTCTTGTCGGGGGCTAAGCCTAATCTTTTCGAAACATTTCATGTAAAGTTGATCAATTGTGGAGTGAAAAACTGGCACCGCTGCCTTCTAAGGTGGCACGCAGCCTAAGCAACCAGTCTTCAGTCATCTTCTCAAACGACTTCTAGGAAAACACGATTATCGTTAATTGAATCATGATGTATAGAGCGGGATGATCGATGCAACCGCACGAAAAACTGGGTTTGTTTTCCCTGGCTGCTCTGGTCGTAAAGCGAAGAGCTAAGAACACTAGCAACAGCAATGTCTAGTTCGGCACCAACAAGATGTTGAAGAATGCGGTGCAGTGCATATTGCAATTATGCTGCTGAGGGCTGGGATATTTTTTGTCCCCTGTAGTCGCCATAGAATAGTATGATTGCGCCCAACAGAATCTATAAGGATGCTGCGGGGATGTAGTCAACTGATTAAACGAAAGAGAGGGAAAGGTTTTAAAAGGCGGTATATGCTTTGCATTTGTATATCCCATATGGTCTAGTGGCTAGGATATCTGGCTTTCACCCAGAAGGCCCGGGTTCGATTCCCGGTATGGGAAAATTTTTTGAACTCGCCACTGACCTGTGTTTTGAAAAACTTGAAACTTTTTTCCCGGAATTTACCACACCGTGGCATTCTTGCCTTTCCACTAAGAGGTAGAAATTTTTTTCTCAAATATTAAAGAATGAACTTACCTTTTAAACCTTTTCACCTCGAAATTCTCAACACGTCACAATTTCTACGATTTGATTAGGATACGTTAGTTCGGAAGTTTTTTCCAAATTTCAACGACATTTTTCAGAAAGCTTTTTTATCACCTTACTAAGTTACCTCTAGCGATTAAACTTTTCACAACATTAATTACTTTTTTACACGTCCTTATTCACATTTCTGAAGACTTCCGGTGAATCTTTGCGTCGCGAAAACTTCGATTTGAATTATACTTTCGAGGATTGTCTAAGTTGACGAACTGCTTAAAGAACATGTCCACTCTTCACTTTGGAAACACTGGAATGAGCACCAACTTTACACAAAC
This sequence comes from Uranotaenia lowii, assembly GCF_029784155.1. NCBI lineage: Eukaryota > Metazoa > Arthropoda > Insecta > Diptera > Culicidae > Uranotaenia > Uranotaenia lowii. Next base: position 339,403,646 of record NC_073693.1, read on the forward strand.
AGCTGGATTATTGCAAGTCCGAATTCAAATTTTAAAATTCCAAACAAAAAACCAAAACAACCCACGCGTCGCGTCAGCACTCGTACACGTTCAACCAATGTCACTCGCGTTTGAGAAGTCGGAACCCCTAAGTATGCGAGTTACTCAAAACTGGAAACATGCATGCCATCTTAAAGGATGATTCATCAAATAAACTTATCAAATGATTTCTAATTAGAGCAGAGGGAGAGGTTTAAACGTAAAATGGCAGAAAATAGTGATTACTGATAATATTTCAAATTAAAGTTAAATTCGTTTCATAACAAGAAGTGCTTAAATTGTGGTGCAGTGGTTTGATTTATCAACAAACTTCTAGTCCGGGAAGAAATGAGTTACTCATTTAACGCGGATTTGTGCCAACGATAGAACTTCAATACACAATTAACACACGACGTTTTTCAGGACAAGACACTTATCGTTCTACAATCGGAAAAAAGATTCAAAATTATCTTTTTGTCCACCGGCTTTGGACTCGATGTTGCCCATCTAAAGGACGACAAAAAAGGTCATTTTGATTTTTTTTCTGTTTTAAATAATGTTGAATTTTGTGTCCTGTAATACATCGTAGAAAAAAAAAAAGAATTATGACTTGTGTTTACTAAAACTGAGGTTCAAACATGAATGAACTTTTCAGTCTGAAGTCTGAATAATTTAATTTGACTATCAACCTATGACTAAGAACTTAGATTTTCGAAAATTGGATCAAAATTTCGACTGATCTTTAACTCATTTAGAATGATTACACGCTCATTTTAACTAACATAGAAGCTATTTGTCAATACCATGAGCTATATGTCGAAAAGACTAGCAATTTGGGAAATAGAAGATTTCGTTCGATTACGATTTTTAAAATGTTTTCTTCCGTATGTCTAGGTCCAAGTTTACTAAAATTTTGCATATTTTTGGATCTTATTTGAACTGAAGAATGAAACTGATTAAATTTCATTCTCATAGGAACTCCTCCAATCATTCGATTTACAAATTATTCTATCTAACTTCTGTTTTGATTGATTTCGAAATCAGATTTAAAAAATTATGATATTATAATAAAAGGAATGGGAATTCATGATAAAAGTTTCGAGCCCAAGTAAAATTGGAACACAGATAAAAATGTTGCACATATTTTTGAAGAATGTTAAAACCATAAATCAATTTCAGAATTGATGATGTTCAGGGCCGTAGGATTATTTTTTACCTATGATTTTTTACTCAAAACCCACGAATAAAAAAAGATTAAAACAAATTATGTTCGTAACTATGATCAACCCAGACAACCAGAAGTCGTATATTATTTTACAGATTATATTGCGGAAATTGCACCTTTTTAGACTCCTGTGCAAATAATTTCCACGCAGAAATATTTTCGCACTGACGCACACATAGACAACCCGTGTCAGTTTTTCAAATCAGCCGTTGCTCGCTTCTGATTTTCGAATCACATATCCAAACGGCATAATCGTTATTGTTTTGGCGAAAATTATTATGAAATGCATGCGAACCAAGAAGTTGAATAACGAAAATTGACCGATCAACGAATGAAAAGAAACGAAAACAAAAAACAGAATGCATTCTGTACATTCGGGTACAAGAATGTACAGAACAAATAAATCATGCATTATTCGGGCGTTTTTCGAATTACTGAAAAATTAGCCAAAAAATTATGGATTCACTTACATTTTTTACTGATACACCAGTCGCAATTGTTTTTAATTCAATTCTTTAATTCTATCCAAAGATGTAAAGAATATCGATATTTTTTTTTGTCATTGTGTATGTATAGGGTTCTCTGTGGTATAGGTCTGTGAGCAGATTTTACTGCGCGCAAATTATTTGCACGGGGGTCTAAATAGGTGCAATCTGCGCAGATTGTTGAAGACGGCAACGGTGCGTATGAAAGTTGATTTTTTGGTAGAAATAATTTGAAGTAACTGAACTCTGATCTTGGTCCTTTTTTCATATAGTCCCTTTTCAACTTTTAGCACATGATAGTTTATATAAAGAATGTGATGGTGTTAGTGAGTGCGGAATTGTTACCTGTCAAATCTGATTCTCTCAATAGTCTTAAAATTCATGCAATTGACAATAATTCGATCAGTTCACAATAATCCTGGAATCTCCTTGCGTGATTTGGCGAAACAGTTCAAGACGAACCACAGTACAGCTCGACAAATTTGTTTGCGAGAAGGCTTGCGGTAGATTCAAGTTTGTTTTCGCAGAAAAATTTGCTCGTATGTTGATGATTTGGCAAGGGATCTGTAGTTGTGGGAAGAAGACTAAGATTTTCATCACTGGGGGGGACACAATGAATGGACATGTTTACAAAGAAGAATGTCTCCAGAAGAGGGTTTTGCCATTCATTCGGTCCCACAAAGGTCCGGTGAAGTTCTGGCCGGACCTGGCAAGCTGTCACTACAGCCGGGATGTCGTTAAGTGGTATAAGGAGAATAAGATCGATTTTGTTTAAAAAAGTATCAATCCACCAAACTGTCCGGATTTTCGTCCCATCGAGGAATATTAGGACAAACAGAAGAAATCCCGAATAGCCAAAACCATGGTATTACATTCATTTTCCAGTGATTTTGAGTGTGACCACGTTATTCATGGTAATAACATCATCCTAGCTTGAATATTTTAAAAATTTGTGCTCTTCCATTTTTTCGTGTAGGGCAATTTTTTGACAGTCGAGGCCGGTCGAAGCATTTTGTTTCTACACTCAGAAATTTAAAAAATATTAAAAATATTATGTTTTAATTACTCTGACATTTGACTGACATTAATATCCAGAAATATTAAAAAATAACAATTCCAGTTATTTAAATTTATGCACCCGAATAATTTCTTGGCGTGTAATGATCCAATGCATAAAATTGAATAACCGAAATATTATTTTGTTCAAACAAACGCTTTGTGATTTGTGCGTTTGAGTCCCAACTAAACGGGTATGAGCACGTGCTAGATTCTTCAGTTGCAAAATGCCGCTCAACTTGACTGCAAGCAGATTCCAATCTTTTCGAATTTGTGAATCATCTTTGAAAAGAATGGAATCTATAGCAGAAAAGAATTATTAAAGGGAAAGTGCATTTGTTTTGTATGCTATGGTCAATAATGCACATTGACCATAGAACTTATACGAAAATCAAACGATTTTCGTTGGCTTTTTCTGATTATTTCTGCTTTAAGCGTTTGCCTTTACATCCCGGCTCAAACTTTTTTTTCTGACCACCAGATGTCGCTTCCATAACAATCATCCCATTTCTCAATGCATAAATTTTAATCGCAGAAATATTTCTCAGTGAGAAATATCCCAGTAATTACACCATGAGAAATATCCGTGTGCGTAAAGAGGGAGAAACGTGAAAATACCTAAAAATTAATTGTTTGATATTTTATTTATTTCTGAGTGTATATTGTCAAAAAGTTCCGATCGGGCAGAAAAAATTTCGGGGTTTTTAAAATGAAAATATTCATCAAAATAAGCATAAAGGTAAGTTGCAACGGCGCTTATTGAAAAAAAAGAACATAATTAATTTTTTTAATTTATCATTTCTAGCTACAAAATGCGTTCACAAGGAAATCCGGCATCCCGTAGAGTATGAGGCTAACCCAGCTGGTGGGGAACGAAAATATGGCAGCATCCGAGTAAAGTTTAGCACAAAGTGATTCAAAATGAGTGACTACCAATTATGAAAAAATTGTGATAAAAATAAAAATAAGTTTTACATAAACGAGAAATTAATACGGACATTTATTTTGAGATCACGAATTAACATAGAATTTCATCTTCCTTGCAACAAAGAACATTCAATGAAATTCGATGAAAAAACAATAAATTTCATCGTTCTCTTGAGAAAAATTGGAAGATGTATTAACTATAAATTTTATAGTTTTTTGTTCTGAAATGTATGGAAAAATGTTGATTTTTTCATTGTTAAGTTGCTTAACAACCCCCTTTTTTCATGGTAATTTTGGCCAAAACCATGAATACCATGGTCGAAAACAATGATTTTGACAGTGAATTCATGGTTTCATGCATCGTGATATTCATGGTGTCAACCATAAAATCCACGGTAGAGTGAAAATGAAATTCATGGTTTTTTCATAATGTTTTTCTATTCGGGATGTGACAGAACCATGAAAAAACCCCGCTCAAATGGAAAAGTGGTGGAACAAGATGGCGAATGAGGTTACCAGCAGTACTGTGCAGAAAATGATGGGTGGTATCACAAAAAAGTTCCAAAGTTCATCCGAAAAGCTGACGAATGATTTTTATGTATTTTTTTCCTTAAAGTGCAATAAAAACCCTACAAAATGACATTTTTACTTTTGTTGTACGTTATTTCTTTGCGGAGAAATGATCTATTTCATCCGACCAGATTCTTTGTGAAACAGAATTTAATATTGGTCATTTGTATCGAAGACACTATAGGTCTACTAACCTAGTATCGGGCCGATAGGCAGGAACACTTCAACGATATTTCTGTCCTTTTAAAATTGTTCTGAGTTCGAACTATTCTCTTAACTCCACCTCAAAATCGACCCGACACTTCTTCGCAAAAACCATTCCCAGGTGTCGGTGCATTTTTTTCTTTTTTCAATGCTTCAGCAGTAGTAGACCAACCAAAGTAAGTACCAAAACGAAACGAAACGCTTTATTATATTATATTTACACTAAATTAAGAAAATTCGTCTTCGCTATGATAAAACGTGCCATAAAAGTAATATATTGAACATTTATAAAAAGCGTTAACAAGTTTCCTGAGCTCGGTGATTCCGATCATCATCATCTTCACCTTCTCGGTTCCAAGGTAAGAAGGGCCAACCTTCCACTATGCCGCTGGGGTTCTACGTCTGATGATGATTTTGGGACGGAAGACGGGGTCCAAAAGAGGTAACATCGCTTCATAGAGGCCCGGCACAGTCACATTTAGTCGCCGTCGTCCGGGAAAATTGCACCAGACAGCACCAGGGGTAGGTGTTTTTCTGCAGTTTTGTTTTTGTCCAATCGTCCAATGGATCAGGTTCAAGGGATTCGAGGGAGAAGTAAGGAAAAAAGCGTTCCTCCCTTTCGGCGGTACTTTGCAAGCTCATTGCACAGCACAGAACAAGAATTGTGCGTCGTAGTTCTGACGGAAATGAGCCCGATTGCCGTCTTTCCACAGAAACCAGCACAAGAAAGCTCGGACTCGGTGTGAAATGGACATTTGGGGTCTTGTTTACTGACGGCTGAGTCAGACCGATTCCCTGATCGGTTAAGTTCTTTTCGGCCTCGGGGCGCTTTTGAGGATTTCATTTAACGCACTCGTTACCAATTTATCATTGAAAGCGAACATCGGAGACACACACTGGACCGAGGCTGCGTCCCTTTGGTCTTGGCAGCGTTCGGCTTTCCGATTTCGGCCTCCAATTCGAACCCACTGTGCAGTAAATCATTTGGTGTACACACATTTTGTGCGCTCATTTTTGCCGTTCCTTCTCGCCGTCCACGCTGATAATGAATAGATTTATTGAGGCAAAAAATTGATGTATTTAACCGGCTCAAAACTTCGGTTTTTTGCATACACTCTTTTGCACGTGTGTCGTCCACCACGCCTTCGGAACTCTTCGGAGGGAAAACCGTCGATGGTTGCATCGGATTCCGTTCGTATCCCCGCGGTTATTGTTGGTAAGCAAACCTAATTGAAATCGACACTCGGGATCCAAGCAGGCTCAGCTGGAAGACTCAACGAAGCGTAGGTACGAGTTACGCGCCTGCCTCGCAAAGCCTACTTGCGCAAAATGTGTGATAACTCACTTTGGAGCGACAGGCGCGAAAGAGTGGCGTTACTTTAACAATAACAATAACAGCAACAATGAGGCCCCCACTTTTGACTGCGAACGGGGTGGCAGGATCGCCAATGTGCAACCATGAGCGTGAAAGAGCGAATAAATTATGCACTAATTGAATAATCGAAATTTATGAAACCCCGCCGCCGATGCAAATTCACTACGTAACGCACAACCGATCAGCAGAGCCAAGTAAAGCTGCGACCAGATGATGGCTGTTTCCGCCTGGGTTTTGTCGCTTCGGGCCCAAGCTGGAACCTGGTAAATATGTTGTCCTGTCTGCCTGCATGGGAATTAGCACCACGCACCGGTAGGGATCGGAAATGGAAAGTGATTGGACACAGCTCTCACTTACGGCTGCTGACAAATAAATTGGAACTTATATGGCAGGATTTACAATGCAATGAAGAGTTGTTTCCAGTTGTTTTAATGGCTAAATGATATTGGATTGCAAAATGCAGGTTTAAACTACGTCGGAAGATACAACAATTTATATGAAAAAACTCATGTTTTCATTTTTTTTCCTTTTTTTTTAGACGGTCCACCACACTTCCCCACACCAAAAAGCTCAATTTGAGTTTCTTGGTGATGGAAGCACGCAGAGAAAACACTTGTTATTTGTTCGTTGTACATTGAAATGTTCTTTGCAAAATTATGGAATTATGGAGGAAGGGATAATGAAGCTTGTCATTGGTTTCTATGAAAATTAAAAAAAAATTAAAATAATTCACTTTTCTAAAAGTTAACGAACCTGATTTTTTTTCTATTCACAAGTCAAAAAATAAAGATAAAAAAACTTTATTGTGCTAAAGGGTGATACGGTCAAAATTTGGTCAAGGGAAAACGAGTGTAAATCGGTGAAATCGTTTATTTAAAAAATCAAATTTCTTTTTTAAGTTTAATTAGTTTACGGAACAACCGTGTTTCTACAGGAAAGGCAGCAGACGTTTATTCAAACACTCTTTCACGTAAATTTCTTGGTTGACAGTCCCGGAAGCTATGAAAATGCTGCTTTTCAAGCCGCAAGTACAGATGGCTTGCCAAACCAGATATTTCTTCGCAAACTTTGACAGTTTCATGTGCTTGAAAATATCTGTTACCTTTCCCCTTCCTTTTGCCGTATAAAACTCCTGTCCCGGAAGCTGCTTGTAGTCGGCTTTCACGTAGGTTTCGTCGTCCATTACCACGCAGTCAAACTTCGTCAGTATCGTCGTGTACAGCCTCCGGGATCGCGCTTTGGCCGTCGTATTTCGTTTATCATCACGATTTGGAGTCACTACCTTCTTGTAAGTCGATAGTCCGGCTCGTTTTTTGGCTCGATGCACGGTTTTAGACGATACACCCAGCTTATTTGCGGCATCTCGGAGAGAGAGCTTAGGGTTTCGCGTGAAACTACCGCAACTCTCTTTGTCGTCTCAGCGGCTTCCGGTTTTCGATTTCCCCCCGATCCAGACTTCCTGGCTGTCGACAAACGTTCCCCAAACACTTTAATTGCATTTGTAACGGTTGATTTGGCAACTTTTAGCGATTTTGCTAGCTTTGCGTGCGAGTAGCTCGGATTTTCGTGATGCGCAAGCAAAATTTTGATACGCTGCTCTTCTTCCTTGGACGGCATTTTGACAACTGAAGAGTGAATTCCAAAATCAAAATAGGAGCAACATTCTACACACACACACACACACACACCTTCAAAATGAGGGGTGTTCAGGTTTTTTAAATGCAAAATTGAAAGAAATACGTCAAGTTGATATTGACCAAATTTTGACCGTATCACCCTTTATGTTTCTTAACAGCCGCATATCTATACAAAGCTCGCCTACTATAGTCACGTTGAAAATGTTTTTGCAATGATGCAAGCAGTCACTATTCCTAAATACGCTCACGTTGTTTTTGAGCAAAACGGCTTTCAAAGCCATCAAACGTCCTAGGTGATGATGCCAGGATTCGTCGTTCAATTTGTACGTTCATATTAGCCGAGAGAACAGTGCCAGCAACTAGGAAGGTACTACAGACTTCAGGCCGGGTTCCAGTGGTGCGTTTCCGGCTGGGGGGACAATACAGAGGGCCATATTCTCATCGATTGCGGTGTCCTTCAAACTCCCCCATTTTCCGATTTCACTCCTGGGGATGCAGCGCTATGATAGGGGTGCACAACAATCCAACCGAGGGGATGGCGATGATCTGTTATTGAATACCAACTTGTGCCAACAGCATCTGCATTTGGCCGGAAGGATGATCCGGTTCCGGTTATGATGTGTCAGTCAGTTCGTCGACTGACTGGTAGTTGCCCGTCATCCCCCCCTACTCAGTGTAGTTGAATGTTGTTTGGTCACCCTTCTGAATCAACAAATGCATCAGATACCTACAACAACATGGGGGACAATCGTTGCTCCCCTATTGCTGTGTATCGATGATGATGTTGATGGCCGATGGAACCACAAAACCTCTCCTCCGGGAGCTGACTACACCGGTTGAATGTGAGTCAGGTCCCTGTCTGTTGTGTCTTATTTGAGGGTTCTTCTCTGTAGGTTGGACCAGTCATGACGATGTCCATCGACGACGTGTCCTGCCTGAAATGCATTTTGCAAACCGATAGATATCTGCAAATGTAGATGGAGTGGGAGGTGCGTAAATTGAATGTGCATTTGAATTAAAATAATGACCATATCTTCGAGCCAATGAATCGTTCGTCAATGGTAAAAATGGGAAAAGGGTTGGGAAGAGTAAACTTTGTTGTTTGGTTTGTTTGATCATTTCATTTGCGGAATGTTGCTGGGCCATTCATGCACATTGTATACCTACATGTGTAATCGGAAAACGAAGGTGCATCCGTTTCCGGTTGACAGAATTATTGTCTCTGGCGTGGTGAATTGGTATTGGGCCACAATCGAATCATGGCAATGGATCGATTTGTTAATTAAAATTGATTTTCGATGTGAAATTTAATTACGGAAAGATGTGCTGTGAGTTTTGCACTGTACACCAGAGAGCTCGAATTTGATTTGTGAATTTGTGTAAAGTAGTGTTTTGAACTTTACAACTCATAACTGACTCACAGAGCTGTTAAAAAGAAGAGAAGTTCTAAAGCTGATTTTGGATGGCATTACGGCAAGTTTTAAGGGGGGGGGGGGTAGGGTCTAACACTTTCAAAAAATCGATTTTTTTATTTTTTTATTTTCTTATTGTAAAACATTTCAAGAATGTTGTGTCAAATTTTCAAGTCAATTGAAGCAAAACTATAGAAATTATAAGCCTTTATCTCCTCTTGCCTTATACTGCAAGAAAGCAAGAGCAGAAACTTCAAACGCGTTTTTCTCGAAAGCACATTTTTAAAGTCCGTGGACATCGTCATTTGAAAACTACTTATCCGATTCTTTTTAAATTTGGAACATATTTTCTACATATAAAATACCAGACCCCAACGTTTTTCTTTTTTTTTTTTTACTTTGGGGAGATTTTACAGATAAAAAATGGCGGATTTCTTCGTGAAAAATCGTAGTTTTTACTTCAAACAGCCACAAAAATTTCATAAAATTTTTTTTTAAGTTGAATAAAAACGTTGGGGTCCAGAAAAACAACTATTAAAAATATTTTGCTCTGATTTTTTGACTTCAGATGATTCTGTGCTGAGATACAGTGTCCACCGCAAATCCTATTTTCTAAAATGCATCCTCGAAAGTGCTCCGTCACCGGTTCATTTTTCAATATTTTTCTACGAAAAAATTACTAAATGTTCTTTTAACAATGCTTTGTATAATGCAAAAAATTAGAATACATTTTTTTGAAGGATAGCTCTAGAAAAAAATCGTGAAAATGATGTTTTTTTCCCCCGTTAGACCCTAACCCCCCCCCCCCCCCCCCCCCTTAAGTGTTCATGGTTTCTTAGGAATGCAATGAACAACTAGATTATTTTTAAATACTCTGCCCAAAACTTAGCATTAATAAGTCCGCGAACTTCAATCCGATGGTTGGGTTTGAATTCAAAGTGTAGAGGTTGACTAAAATTTCAAGGTTTGATTTTTTCTGACGAAACATTGAAAAGGGAGCCAAATGGAGGTGTTTGCAATAAATAATGTTTTAGGCTGGAAACTGACTCTCTGATAGCTTTATATTTTTGGAAAATTTAAATTTAGAATGAAAATTCAAACTATAAATTGGTACTAAGTTTTGGAAAATTGGTTTAAAACCTGGAGGCATGAATAAGGTTAATTTTATCTTATTGTTTTAAGGCTCATTTCCGAGTTCCGATTTTTGTAATTTATGTTATTTAAGTAATTTTAGTAATTTTAGTAATTTTAGTAATTTATGCAATTTATGTAATTTTTGTCATTTTTGTCATTTTTGTCATTTTTGTCATTTTTGTCATTTTTGTCATTTTTGTCATTTTTGTCATTTTTGTCATTTTTGTCATTTTTGTCATTTTTGTCATTTTTGTCATTTTGTCATTTTTGTCATTTTTGTCATTTTTGTCATGTTTGTCATTTTGGTCATTTTTGTCATTTTTGTCATTTTTGTCATTTTTGTCATTTTTGTCATTTTTGTCATTTTTGTCATTTTTGTCATTTTTGTCATTTTTGTCATTTTTGTCATTTTTGTCATTTTTGTCATTTTTGTCATTTTTGTCATTTTGTCATTTTTGTCATTTTTGTCATT
>NC_073693.1:339414660-339476003 GCF_029784155.1 Uranotaenia lowii
TTATGAGAGATTTGATTTATTAAAATAATTCAGAAAATTGAAAACCCAAAATTTGGATACTGAAATACCGTTTGGAAAAATTGACGGACAAATTTCGGGGTCTAGAATTCTTCTGCGATGACCATATCTTCCTGAGCGCTTTGCAGCTCTTGCGTTACCATGTGTAGTTGAGCTTCAAAACTTCTTGTCTCACATGGTTCCAAACGGATCGACATCTTGATGTTGTCATCCCCTTTCCAACTGATCAGACCCATTTCACTGGCCTTGACCAAGCTGGCATCCAGTTGTTGTTTTAGATCTTTTGACTTACCAGAACTGGAGCGCTGCAATTGCTCTAAAACGGCTTGCGACGTCATTCCTATTGATGGGGAAAATAATTGAACAAAATGAACAAAAAAAAGTATCGTATGTTCGTTACTTGCCTTCCTCGTCACCCGAAACTAGTATTTCCAGAACTTTCGGAAGCATTTCGAAAAAAAAAGTGATACAACCCAAATGAAGTGTCAATTCTTATGACCAACCAATGGCAACTTTGTTTTTCACGTTAAATCAAGCTACAATTTTCACTAGTGAAAAAATATTCCAATAAACGAAGTTACCATTGCGTGTTGTTTTTCATCGAAAGTATCATTAGACATTCGTTCCTCGAACAATTAACCTCACTTTGACAAAATGTTACCGGATGTGTTGAAAATGTTGGCTTCAGTCGAAGGAAATGGTAAGAACCCAATTAACTTAAAATTAGAAACCTACTCATTTTCTTAACCTTATCAACCCTTCAGCTCTGCCAGCCCAGAGTATTCTGCAGAAACTCCGCGCCACGCAGACGGGCAAATCGTGTTCCCCGGAGGAACTGCAATCCAAGCTGAGCAACTGTCTGACGGAGGCCAACGGCATGGGACTGATCAGCCGATCCGCTAGCGGAGTCGTCAAAATGCTGATCAGTTTGGAACCGAAAGAAACACGCCATTTCGAGTCGCAGCTACGCATGTTGAAAAGCGAGCTCAGGGAGGTTGCAACCCATGGCAATGTACCCAGTGACCGTCCCGTCGCTCGAAGAGGACGCCCAGCTAGCGACACCCGTAGAGGACGTACCATAGCCGTCGACCCCCGAAAAGGTCGAGCAGACAGCAGAAGGCGTAACCGATCGCGTTCCCGATCGGCCAAACGTCCTCGCATGTAAATTGTTCACTTTTTTGTTCGAAAACTTTTTTATTCAAAATTCTGAAATTGTATTTTCTTTGAGTTTAGGCTTTACTCAATAAATTTATTTATGATTTGTTTACTAAAAACTAGTTCTACTGTAATTTTGAGGAACTTTGAGAAAAGTTGACCGAAAATTGCTATCATCCAACAACGTACGATCACTCAAAGCCTGACCTCACCCTTAGCGATTCAAACATGATCTCTTTTCGTGTTACCTCAAGTCCACACTTCGTGTGACAATCGATTGACGCTTATCTTAGAAAGGAGATTCCCAAGAAAACCTTAAATCAACTAAACTGACTCGCTCAGCGTCTCTAAAGTCACTCTACTCCGGAGACATTCCCTGTCAGAGAATCACTCTTTCCCTTACGATATCCTTTAGAAAGAAGGGTCGTGTCTTATGCCAGCTGATTACTCGTAGGCTAGAACTTAACCACGCCCACGGCGTATCTACGAACGAAATGCAGCTTTGCCATAGGATCGTGTGTATACGATTTGACTCAAATATCCTGGGCTGGAATAGGATCGTTCTACTTCGGCTCGCGAAGATCCATCTTTAAGTGTTAATTGATACACTCGCGTCTAGCTTTAGGGTATCCGGCACCCATCCTTTTTACTCTTCCGTAAACATCCCTTCCGTAAACAACCAGGCATCACTAATCGATCCTTTTGAGCCTTTGAGCATTTCCAACTTCAAGCGGTTTGAAGGCTTCACTTACTGAGCTATAGCAGACTCTCCTAATCCCTGCTTCATTGCGGCGAACGCTTCATGCTCCGCCGCAGCGTCCGCAATGGATTGGAGATAATCCCGGATGTTGTTCTTGAAGGTTGAATAGCAATCAGGTTCAGTGATGCTCTGCTTCAGCTTTGCTGCTCTCACGATACCTTGGACTTCTTGTTCCAAGTACAGGAAAAGCAATTTTGACCGTTGTACCGAGCTGCCGGCGTTGCCTAGGAAAGCAGCAATATCAAAGTTTTTGAGGAACTGATTCTGGGTTTAATGTGATCCCATTTGTTGGCAGCCTTAGTTCCTTCCATGCGGTCATTTGCGTCATGTGAAGTATGTACTCCAATTATCTTCAACAAAGGGTCGCTTAGAGCATCCACAGCAATCGCGAGCAAAGTGAAAATGCTCACGAGTTTCATCACTTTTATACCGCACCGGCGGTTAGTATATGAGTGAGCAAATTCGATAGATTCGCATGAAGTCGTCGATGAAACCGATTCTTCCGATGTCAGAGAGTCTTCACTTCACTCATGGTCGCTTTCATTACTACGTTCGCAATCAACAAGTGAAGACGGCCAACCCGTAGGTCAACCTCGTGTTTTCGGAAAGAAATATGCAGTTATTTTTCAGGAATCAAGGAAGGAGTCAATGGCCAAAAGAACCACAAGGAAAAACCCACACCTCACCGGGTGATGTCAAAGCGCGATGTCCTTACTGTGGTAGAAAGAGAATGTATAAGGTACGCTCGATAAAGCACTCTTTAACAAAAGTGGCGGAAGCATCAAACCAGCAGCTGTAATGCTTATAAATGCGACCGATGGAATGTGGAATCGCCTCTCACAAACAACGAAACCACTGATTTGACTGTTGGGATTACTTTTATGGATTTGACCAGTCACGGAGCTTCTGGAGTTGCGGTGAAATGGCACAAACCAACAGTACTTGGTGTAAAAACAGGACAATGGCGATGCCAAAAAAACTTCAAACAAAACCACGATGACTTCAACTGTTTTGCCTAGAAAAATGTAAATGGAAGCCTATAAAAGTGTAAATGAATCAACTAAACCTAAAGGGGGCCCACGATGATATTGCCACACTATGAAATTGCTGTAACTTTTTAACCGTTGGGTAGAATTTAATGAAAACTTGGGTGGATTTATTTCATAGTGCATTGTTTACATCCTGTGGGTTTTAAAATCCTGTGCTCAAAACACGCGGAAATGGAGTCGAAAGAATAGCTCGTGGGTGATAAAATCTTGCGCATTCATCATGAGAACAAGGATCTTTCGCATCGTTCACTCGCTAAAACGTTGGGAATCGCGAATTCCACGGTGTCGCGAGTGATCAAGTGATTCGAGAAACGATTGACCACCGATCGGAAGCCCAGAAGTGAAGGAAAAAGTATTCCGTACAACATCAAAAATCACAATCGCGTAGTTGGGGCCTTCAATCGAAACCCGAACGCCTTCGTTTGTGATGTGGTTAAGAATCTGCACCTAAGTCGAAGTTTTGTTCACAAGGTCAAAACTAAGGCTGGGCTTCGAACGTTCAAGGTACAACAGGACCCTAATCGCGACGAGAAGCAGAAAAAGTCCGCCAAAACCCGTGCCTGGAAGTGGTACCTCAACATGCTGACGAAAGTTGAATGCTGCATCATGAACTGTTTTTCACGGCCAAGGATAAGTTCAGCGTTCCGGAGAAGAACTCAGAAGATGTCCAAATTTGCGAATAAATTCCTGGTTTGGCAAGCCATCTGCACGTGCGGGAAGCGGAGTGGCCCTTTCGTGACACAGGACACGATGAACGCACAGGTGCACATGAAGGAGTGCCTCCAAAAGCGGCTGCTTCCTCTCCTGAAGGCCCACAACGTCCCAACAATCTTCTGGCCGGATTTGGCCTCATGCCACCACTCCAAGGACGTGCTGAAGAGGTATGCGGACAATAAGGTCAATTTCATGCCGAAAATGTTCAACCCTCCCAACACTCCGGAACTCAGCCGGCAGTACTGGGCGATTATGAAGCAGCACCTTATTATACGACTTAAGGTAGTGAAGACAATCGAGGAACTGAAGAAAGTATGGGTTTACATGAAACAATTGGTTGATTCACAAGTTGTGCATAATTTTGTGACCGGGGTTAAGGCCAAGGTGCGGGCATTTGCGTATGGACTGTAAATAAAATACGAGTAAAATGGTAAAATAAAGTTTAAGTTATTTTTCAATCCTTGAAAATTTTATGGCAATCGGATGAAAACTCGAGTTTTGAGAATTAATTTTGTGTGTGGCAATTTCATCGTGGCCACCCTTTACTAGGTAAAGTGATAATTATCTGTGGTGATAATATCCGTAGAATTTTAAGATCATAATTAGGACGTGTATCATTTCAGCCTAACTGAGAGTGGATATCTAGGTACAGAAATGTAAATTTTCAGTATACTGGAAATTCCACCCATAACGACTACGGAATAGCTAATCCGTTATTCTGACAGTTGTCATGAGTTACCTCTCCAAAAATCCGATTTTTCAATCGTCATGAGTTACCTCTACGAAAATCCGAATCTTCAACTCAAACGTCAAATCCGTATAGTTATACGGGTTATACGGCGCTTTGTGGCCTGGGAACTGGATCTCAAACGAGGAACTACATCGCCGGTGTCATCAAAAGGCGCTAGAAATCGAGATTCGGGAACGTAAGTGGAGATTGATTGGGCACACGCTGCGAAAAGATGAGATCGAGTTTTGCAGAGAGGCGCTCGAATGGAATCCAGAAGGACATCGAAGAAGAGGCAGACTCAGACGGATGTACGTCTTTCTTTGTCGATGGCCGGGAATCCGAAGGCCCCCTTAATAAGTCTGTGACAAACAGCTTGGGACAAGAGAGCTGTCGAGAAGAACTCGTACAAAGAGCTGTTACAATAACAATAACTTAAGCCAAGGAATCAACTGCTAGGAGCACCTCTAAGAGGGATCGCGATTCTTCGTAATATGTCAACAAACTGACGAAGGAAAGGTCTGGTAGCGACTACGAGGATGCCGAAAAACAAGGACTGGAGGCTGCCTTATATTTCTAAGAAGAAAGATGAATTCAAAATGACCATTCTCATCGAGCACGAAAGGGTGATTTCAGAGCGTATTGCCTCATTGTGAAAGCAAGAGAAGGCACAACGCACGCAAAAGTATTCTAGAAGCTGCGCGAAAGCCTCACCAAAACAAGACGTTCCTACAGGAGCTCGATAAAGCACTCATCAGCTTAAGTAGTTGGAGCAGCGAGCCTATAAGGTTTGGTTAAGGCTGTAAGGCCTAAAAAGGCCAACGGCACCACGAACAACGGCAACATTGCTTCAATTGTTGGGACTTGTGAGTATGTGAGCACCCCTCGTTAGAAAGTAGCTCAATAATAAAGTAGCTCAATAAGTACTGACAACGTTCTAATTAATATATTCTGGCAACACGTCATACCATTCCACGAGAGCTCACTCATCGTTGCGTCGCCCTCTTTCGATTGCTGGCAGGCCTACAGGTAAGACGTGCTCCTGATGTGCTGGATGATTCCCGTCGGAAGTCCAGTGCCCACATTTTGGCGATCAATGCCAGGAGATTGTTTTTTTAATTGATAACCTGGTGAAGATTCAAACAATAAAAAAATAAAATAGTAGACGCTTGAATCACTCAGCAAGGAAGGGAATTAAAAAAGTGTTTTGTTTCCTTTGACACGTGGTGGAAAAAAATGGCGCCGAAAAGAATCGAGTGAAAAAAAAAACGATTTGCTGGAAACTAAAGAGAACAAAGCGGACTAACCTTGGAGGCTCAAGAATATGTTACATCAGTGAGATACTTGCGGACTATTTTTTTTTATCAAGTGATATCGCAGTGAGAACGATTTGGATTGTTTCCACTCGTTATTAACCGCGGAGGTTTTCTAAAAAGTGATTGACAATTTGATGGATCAGGTTAATCGTATTCGAAGTGAACTGTTTTCACCTATGTACATGTTAACCGAGGAGGATAGAAAAAATCTTGAGTTGATTCAAGTTTCATTAAAAATAAGCAATAGAAGTGAACCGTTTTCACTCTTTCGGCAACAATTTCAAAATGAGAACGACATGAACCGTTTCCATTCGTTAATAAACCACGGAGGTTTTCTGAAAAGTTTTTGACGATTCAGGTAAATCGTGTTTGAAGTGAACTGTCTTCACCTTCATATTAACCACAGAGGTTAAAGAAAATCTTGAGCTGATTCATGTTTTATTTTGAGCCAGAAATCAAAGTGCAAAAGAGGTAGACCGTTTTTCCCTCCTACGGCAATATGATGAAGCTCTGTTACGCACCGGAATGAAATAAAAATATATGAGGAAACCGTAAAAATATATGAGGAAACCCAATATTTGAAGAACTTTAGAAAAATGTGCTTTTGAGAAATACGCAAAAATTTTCAACATTGTAATGTTTTGTTGGTGCTTTCAGGCTACGATTGCGAGAGTTTACCAAAGAGAATACAGTTTTAACTACCAGCTTCAAAATGGAGGATAAAGGAAAATATGTGCGAATTGCTAATGACTCAAACAGTGAACAACAGGAACCACATGGCTTCGTTTTCGGTGCATTTCCGGATGAAGAAAGCGAGCATAACAATGCCCGTGACCAACAGGATGAAGAAAGTGGAGACTGTATGACTTCCGATGAATCGGATTCATCAATATCGTTGTGCGAATCCAGCGAAGCCGAGGATAACAATGGTCCGGAACCTTCCGAGAAAAATGACACATCGCCGAAGATAGACGGGAAGAAATCGTCCGAAATTGTCGAAGAGCTGGATCGCATGCTGAAAGTGATTGAGGATTTGACCAATAAGCTGAACGAATATGAAAGCCCCGTGTTGTTTCTCGCCCCATAGTCGAAGAAAATTGGAGTGTCCCGCAGAATTCTAGTGACCGTGTTGAAGGTGCCCAAGTTGCCGTGAGATGGGACCACATCAAGCCATTTCCCTCCGGCATTCCGGCCAATAAAATGTGGGAGGAGTGGAATCGCTTCATAGAAAATTTCGATAATCCAGCTTCGTTGGGGAATGCCGTTAGCTCAGCCCAAACATCAACTTCATAGTCCAATCAGCAACGAGGGAGGAAGCATACGAAGCCGAAACGAATCAACCCAGTGGTTCCGACATTGCCGTCGTCCAGCGAGGAAATTGGAACCGGCCGTCCGAGCTGTACCGGAAGCGTGACCGAGATAGCACTCGGAACAGCCAATTTCAGCCGAAGCGATTCCGTGGCCCTGATCGCCGGGTCTAAGAACGCCGTGGTCGTTGTCACCTATGCAACCGTCCCGCACACAGAAGTGAAACTACTTGCCCAGCTCTAGGAAAAACCTGTAATGGGTGTGGTGAACGCGGACATTTCGTTGCAAAGTGTCCGAAGCGACGGGTTAAAAACGTACAACGTAATGCGGATCGAGCCACCCCACCTGGTTGGACCGACGATGAAGAAGAAAACAAAAAGGTATTAAAGAAATAATATGTACTTTTTTTTTTAAATCAAAAATTGGTTTTGTTATTTTCAGTGTTAAATTAAAAAGTTTGTTTTGAGAGTAAAACAACACGTTGTTTCCCCTGAGCGATGTTTTAGTAGACTGTTCCGTTGGATCTTCGAGCCAAGTGACATTTTTGATTGATTCTGGAGCCGATGTGGAGGTCATCGGCGGTTCGGACTGGAAGCTTCTAAAGCACGAATTTCATCAAGGCCGCGCTAAGGCTCCGATAGAGCCTTCAAATAATGATTTGCACCCTTATGGTTCCAAACACTCGATAACAATCAACGCTGCGTTCAGGGCAGAAATCTGTGCGCAAGGATCAGCTACACTACCTTTAGAAGCATTATTTCATGTAGCCAACGAAGGCCGACGTTCATTACTTGGTCGATCTTCATCGAGTGATATGGGTTTGCTTCATATTAGATTAGCTTTCAATAACTTCGAAAATTCCTTTGAAAAACAGTATTTCCTGTTATGCCGGGAATCAAGATAAAGTTCAGCGTTAACAAAAGTGTTGCGCCTGTTAAAAACGCTTATTATATTATCCCTGCGGCATTTAGAGAAGGTGCGCGCAACAGAATACATGAAATGGAATCACGTGGTATCATAGAGCGAGTCACAAAGGCGCCAGACTGGATCAGCGGCATGTCAGCCGTTGCCAAGGGCAAAGACGACTTCCGGTTGGTCGTCAATATGCGAGGGCCTAACAAGGCGATCAACCGGGAATATTACTGGCTACCACTATTGGAAGAGATGAAGATTAAGGATGTATCGTTTCACCAGATTAATGTTCGGAGTGAACTGTGCGCCTGAGATATTCCAGCATGAAATGGAGGGTGTCTTGTATTTTGTAGTATTTTCATTTGAAACAGCATTAGGTTTTATGGAGCCAAAATAGTTTTTACTTACAATTGTGTGCTTAAATCTAGTTCATCAATTTTAGGTGCGAATCCTTGGAGGTGTAAATAGCAATTCAGACTAGATCCTTGCTGTGGAGCCCTGGGTATAAACCTCGGGAACTGACTAGATTGCTGGCTAATTAGATTCTGGAAGGTCAGTTGTGTGAGCGATTGCTAAACATCGTTAGTTGAGTTTGGCTCCCATTCACTCTCCGTATGGAGGGACAGCATCAGATGAAGTGTTCCGTTTTGAAACTTGCATCAAAATTCAAAATATCACGCATCGAAGAACCCCTCGCAAGCCTTTGCTTGTGATGATTCATTCGTCGCTTGTGCAAGAGGAAAGATCGCGCAAGGAAAGTGGCCACCGGATCGTTTGTTTCGGATTTTTTTTCTTCGTTCTGTGTTGTGTGACCGGGTTTAAATCGTTGTGCGTATTTACACGAAATTATTATTCCCTGTTGCCAAACTCCGTACTGCGGCCTTGTTTGCGCGCCGATGCGATGTGTGTACATTTGCCATTCAGGCGGCTGAGTATTATTATTACTCTTGTTGTTGTTGCTGATGGTATGTTTCCTGCCGCCGTCGACAGATATCTTCTTCTCCAGTTGTCAGAAAGCGATTGCCGAAGGAAGGAGGATCGAGCGGGACCCCCGGAACCCCCCCTGATTCGACCGCACAAAAGACGAAGCTGCCATCGACACAATCGCTGAAAATGAAGCTCAAGATAAACGAAACGAAACGACAACAAACGCGATAATGTTTTGATGCCACCAACTTCTTACCCGCCCTACGCCTCGAGGAAGTTCTCTTAAGGAATCTTAAGCAAGGAGTTCCTCCCGCTGAAGTCTACCTCCCCCCCCTGATTCCTTCCCGAGGACGAGGAGTGGCTGTTCGATCGGTCCACTAGAGGGCTAAATGGTTTTCGAAACATGTTTGCTTTGACGTTTTGCCTGCATTTGAAAGTGAGCCGCGTGAAAACATGACGACAGGACGAGGATCTCGGTAGGCGGTGGGCCGGGTGGAATATTGTGTCATTTTTTCGGGGTCTCTCTATCTTGCTGGCGATAACATGTTGCTTCCCGGGTTGCTTGGATTTGGTCCCCGTTTCCCATCTCGTCTTCAGCCTACCAATTTCGGGATGATCCGACAAAAAACGAAAATCGAACAAGCCGGAATTATGATTTATGCTGGCCCAGGGTCTAATTTATTGGATAATTTCCACGCGGAGAATTTTATCTGGACCCAGAGATTTGTCGCAGCTTGCGTTTTTCGTGTTCCGCTTTTAGGTTGTTGTTGTTGTCGTTGTTTGATCCAAGGTACAAATTTTGCGTCTAGACGGTGGTTGTCACCATTATTCAGTCAGGTGGGAATGCGATGTTCGCCCTTTTCAAATTTGGAACGCGTCCTCCTGTGGTGAAATATTTTTATGGGCACAATTTTGGGGCTTCATCTAGAAAGGAAGCGCATAACTTAGGCAGGGAGAGAGATAAAATCCAATCAACATCCGCAGAAGGTAAACGCAAAGCTTACTTGGATATTTTTGATGTCTGAAGATTGGCTTTAGAAGGCAGCCAGCACACAACTCATTGAAAACTTATTGACATTAATCGCATTCTTAATTATTTACTTACTTACTTACTTACTTAAGTTACTTTCTTACTTACTTACTTACTTACTTACTTACTTACTTACTTACTTACTTACTTACTTACTTACTTACTTACTTACTTACTTACTTACTTAATTACTTACTTACTTACTTACTTACTTACTTACTTACTTACTTACTTACTTACTTACTTACTTACTTACTTACATACTTACTTACTTACTAACTTACTTACTTACTTACTTACTTACTTACTTACTTACTTACTTACTTACTTACTTACTTACTTACTTACTTACTTACTTACTTACTTACTTACTTACTTACTTACTTACTTACTTACTTACTTACTTACATACTTACTTACTTACTTACTTACTTACTTACTTACTTACTTACATACATACTTACTTACTTTCTTAATTATTTACTTACTTACTTACTTACTTACTTACTTACTTACTTACTTACTTACTTACTTACTTACTTACTTAAAATAAACTTTTCTATGAGAACCGACGATATTCTTTCTTCATCCTAGCTGTTCAAAACGATTGATTCCATGGGAGTCTCCTTAAGAAGCCCACTGTAAGGTTCTTCCAAGGAAAATAACTCCTTCAAGTTCCGATTTTCCCCAGCTGACACACAGCAACTGCAATCAGAGATAATCGAAACAGGAACTGCAATTTAAAAACTGCTTATTTATTTACGGCACCACCACATGTTCAGAACTGTAAATTGTCGTTCTGTGTCGCCTGTCGGTGATTGTAGTTGGGTTGGTTCGAGGAAAAAGTCGATGCCAAAACCGGAAGAAAGGTGGAAGCAGGACAGGAGCTCAACTGAAACTTGCTCGTTACCGATCTAACAAAACAATTGCAACAATGAAAGAAGACGACGACGACGACGGCGAACGTGGGATATAATTTATGCATGCAAAGTGAGGAGGACGTCCTTTTTCATTTGCCAACCGATGCGAAAAACAACAGGACCGTGTTTTGTTGTCGTCGTCATTTTCGTCGTCCCCAAAACAACAACAGCGAACAAGTAACGACCCCAACATGGTGGCATCGCGATGTGAAAAAGGTGCATGTCCTAGGCCCTGCTGAATCCTGGGGATGACACACCCCATGTGGGAAAAGTTGCACGGGGGGTCGGAGGAGATTCGGAAAAACAACTTTCTGGGTACAGCTAAATTTATGACAAGCCACCAAAAGTCGTAAGGTGCAGCGGCAGCAGCAGAAAACAAGTATGGTGGTGGCAGCAGCAAATTTTGAACCCTTTATCCAGTCTCGCGCGCGAATCCTTGCCTTGGGAAGGTGGGGTTGTATGTACCTACATTTTACATGGAAGGTCCTCTGCGAACATATGAAGAAGAGAGGAAGAAAACTGTCATGTGTCATGGTAGAGCTGGCAGTGAAAAAAGAAAAAAAAAGGAACACAGAATTGTAACAAAAAAGTTACTTATTGCATTTACATTTAAACAGCTGCTTAAGTTGGGTTCAGGATAGGGTTGACGAAAAGACAAAAAACAACAAAAATACACAAAAATAACACAAAATTGACACAATGAAGACAAAAATGACAAAAATGACAAAAATGACAAAAATGACAAAAATGACAAAAATGACAAAAATGACAAAAATGACAAAAATGACAAAAATGACAAAAATGACAAAAATGACAAAAATGACAAAAATGACAAAAATGACAAAAATGACAAAAATGACAAAAATGACAAAAATGACAAAAATGACAAAAATGACAAAAATGACAAAAATGACAAAAATGACAAAAATGACAAAAATGACAAAAATGACAAAAATGACAAAAATGACAAAAATGACAAAAATGACAAAAATGACAAAAATGACAAAAATGACAAAAATGACAAAAATGACAAAAATGACAAAAATGACAAAAATGACAAAAATGACAAAAATGACAAAAATGACAAAAATGACAAAAATGACAAAAATGACAAAAATGACAAAAATGACAAAAATGACAAAAATGACAAAAATGACAAAAATGACAAAAATGACAAAAATGACAAAAATGACAAAAATGACAAAAATGACAAAAATGACAAAAATGACAAAAATGACAAAAATGACAAAAATGACAAAAATGACAAAAATGACAAAAATGACAAAAATGACAAAAATGACAAAAATGACAAAAATGACAAAAATGACAAAAATGACAAAAATGACAAAAATGACAAAAATGACAAAAATGACAAAAATGACAAAAATGACAAAAATGACAAAAATGACAAAAATGACAAAAATTACAAAAATGACGAAAATGACAAAAATGACAAAAATGACAAAAATGACAAAAATGACAAAAATGACAAAAATGACAAAAATGACAAAAATGACAAAAATGACAAAAATGACAAAAATGACAAAAATGACAAAAATGACAAAAATGACAAAAATGACAAAAATGACAAAAATGACAAAAATGACAAAAATGACAAAAATGACAAAAATGACAAAAATGACAAAAATGACAAAAATGACAAAAATGACAAAAATGACAAAAATGACAAAAATGACAAAAATGACAAAAATGACAAAAATGACAAAAATGACAAAAATGACAAAAATGACAAAAATGACAAAAATGACAAAAATGACAAAAATGACAAAAATGACAAAAATGACAAAAATGACAAAAATGACAAAAATGACAAAAATGACAAAAATGACAAAAATGACAAAAATGACAAAAATGACAAAAATGACAAAAATGACAAAAATGACAAAAATGACAAAAATCACAAAAAACACAAAAATCACAAAAATGACAAAAATCACAAAAATGACAAAAATGATAAAAAGGACAAAAATGACAAAAATGACACAAATGACAAAAATGACAAAAATGACAAAAATAACAAAAATGACACAAAAATGACACAAAAATGACAAAATGACAAAAATGACAAAAATGACAAAAATGACAAAGATTACAAAAATGACAAAAATGACAAAAATGACAAAAATGACAAAAATGACAAAAATGACAAAAATGACAAAAATGACAAAAATGACAAAAATGACAAAAATGACAAAAATGACAAAAATGACAAAAATGACAAAAATGACAAAAATGACAAAAATGACAAAAATGACAAAAATGACAAAAATGACAAAAATGACAAAAATGACAAAAATGACAAAAATGACAAAAATGACAAAAATGACAAAAATGACAAAAATGACAAAAATGACAAAAATGACAAAAATGACAAAAATGACAAAAATGACAAAAATGACAAAAATGACAAAAATGACAAAAATGACAAAAATGACAAAAATGACAAAAATGACAAAAATGACAAAAATGACAAAAATGACAAAAATGACAAAAATGACAAAAATGACAAAAATGACAAAAATGACAAAAATGACAAAAATGACAAAAATGACAAAAATGACAAAAATGACAAAAATGACAAAAATGACAAAAATGACAAAAATGACAAAAATTACAAAAATTTCAAAAATTACAAATCGCTAAAAGTTGCCAAATCAACCGTTACAAATGTAATTAAACTGTTTGGGGAACGTTTGTCGACAGCCAGGAAGCCTGGATCGGGTGGAAATCGAAGACCGGAAGCCGCTGAGCCAACAAAGAGAGTTGCCGGTAATTTCAAGCAAAACCATAACCTCACTCTCCGAGATGTCGCAAATAAGCTGGGTGTATCGTCTAAAACCGTGCATCGAGCCAAAAAACGAGCCGGACTATCGACTTACAAGAAGGTAGTGACTCCAAATCGCGATGATAAACAAAATACGATGGCCAAAGCGCGATCCCGGAGGCTGTACACGACGATGCTGACGAAGTTTGACTGCGTGGTAATGGACGACGAAACCTACGTCAAAGCCGACTACAAGCAACTTCCGGGACAGGAGTTTTATACGGCAAAAGGAAGGGGAAAGATAGCAGATATTTACAAGCACATGAAACTGTCAAAGTTCGCGAAGAAATATCTGGTTTGGCAAGCCATCTGTACCTGTGGCTTGAAAAGCAGCTATGAAAGCTTCCGGGACTGCCAACCAAGAAATTCACGTGAAAGAGTGTTTGAATAAACGTCTGCTGCCTTTCCTGAAGAAACACGGTTGTTCCGTACTGTTTTGGCCGGATTTGGCATCTTACCATAACGGTAAAAAGGCCATGGAGTGGTACGTCGCCAACAACGTGCAGGTGGTTCCCAAGGACAAGAACCCTCCCAACACGCCAGAGCTCCGCCCAATTAAGAAATACTGGGCTATTGTCAAGCGGAACCTAAAGAAGACCTAAGACACTGCTAAGGACGAGCAGCAGTTCAAGGCAAACTGGCTTTCTGCGGCGAAGAAGGTGGACAAGGTGGCTGTACAAAATCTGATGGCAGGGATCAAGCGTAAGGCCCGACAATTCGGATTTGGAAAAGCGGAAGCCTAACTGAATATTTTTCCTGAATTTTATACTAATTACACTTTAAAAAGAAATTTAAATTGATTTAAAAAAAAAAAGATTTCACCGATTTACACACGTTTTCCCTTGACCAAATTTTGACCGTATCACCCTTTAGTCGAATTTCTATATCATGAGATTCCAGGATTTTTCCAGGACGATTCTAAGCCAGTCCAGGCGTTTCTTTTAAGTAAAATGCGGTCCGACCGATTTCCAGTTTTCCTGGTCTTGATTATTCTGAAATTATTATTTTACTGTCGTTTGGTAACCCTATCCCCAAGTCCGAAATGGATGAGAAAAAAGGTCCTTTTTGTGTCGTCGTCGTCGTCATCGTGGTTGTCCTTATGTACTCACTGTGGTGGGACAGAACCATTTGCATTCGGGGTTGCAACATGGTTTAGCGTTGCTGTTGCTGCTGTCTTTCTGTCCTGTTTTTTTTTTTTTGTTTTGGTGCCGCGCAAAAGTGCATTTTAATAGAAGGAGCTGAAAGAGATCCCAGCGAGGACGACGACGACCAGCAAGCAGCAAACAGCACGATGGCATGGCGGCGTTTGGCACGAGCGAAGTCTAATTTCGGTTGCATAATTTATATGTAAGGTTCCGCCAAACCACCCGTTTACAGGACTCAGGAGGACACAGAACCCAGGACAGGAGATGACGACGACGATGACGATGATGACGGCGACGACCGACGACGAACGGCGGAAACGTTTTGTTATAGCCGGCAAAAAGGAGACGCCCTCTTTTCGAATTTTAATAATATAAAGTTGCCCTGCAGGAAAACGGACTTAAACCGGAACCAGCGAGCGACTAAATGCAGAGGAAAAACTCGGGGCTATGCTGTGTAGTATGACAAATGGCCGTATGCAAAATTGCATTGCTGATGAATTAATAAGATTGAGAAATTTTATGCACTGCAGGTGCTGGGGATGATCGTCGTCCCCGCGTTCGGAAAGGTTAGAATAATTGAGGTGCGGGATCATTTTCCCGGAATGGGAAATTATAACTCGGAACAGCATTTGTTTCACAAGGACAGAGAAAACTAGCTTAAAAGGTTGAAATAAATCATTACTTGTTATTATTTGGAATGTTATAGAAAAACCTTCCTAAACCATTCTTGGCAATTTCCACAATCTCGAAAATTTGACAACCTAGAATTTTACAATTTTGACCATTTTGATAATTTTGTAAATTTTTATAATTTTGAGAATTTTGACTTTTGAAAATTTTAACAATTTTGAAAATACAGACAATTGTTTAAAATATTGACTATTTCGACAATTTGGACAGAACATTAAGACAATTTTGACAATTTTGGACATTTTTTTAACAAAACTAAGTGATAATAATTTAAATAAATGAATGGAATCTACCAAAGCCATAAAAACTACATACAAAAGTAAAATTCTAGGCTATTTTGAAAAACACGGTCCGAACAGTAGGAATAGTTTTCTAAAATGTCTAGGATTTGAAAAATATGTGAATCACAGTTAGTGAGAGAGATGACACCAGTGATGCGCAAAATTTGTTTTCTTAGTTCTTGTTGTTTGGGAGCAATCTCATAAACCACTTGAAAGATTGCCACCATATTTTGCAGATGTTAACATAAAACAACTTATAAATTTTATAAGATTCCGTCCACCCAATCAATAGTTATTTACAAAACAAAATTGTGCATATTTTTCGGAGTGCAGGCCCCAAAAACATTACAATACAACTTACTAAACCGTAAAACTTTCGGTTAGTTTCTCCTAACAAATGGTAGCCAGGAAGTCGATATTTTTTACCGAAATAAATGAATTTTTGAAGGATTTGCTTCTTCTAGAGAATTTCTAGGATTTTATTACAATAAAACATGTTTGGACTTAAACTTTAATGTTCAAGGTCACATTTTTATTTTATTCTTATTTACCTCAAATCGACATCAAATTTGGTGAAAGTCCACCCGGGCGTCGATAACGGGATGATATGGGATTCAGAACTTTAAGTTTCAAAAAAAAATTGCCATTTGGAATTGAATTCCAACTTTCAATCCGTTCGAGCCAATTTTATTTCCGACGTTTATCAAATTTTTTACAGTTTTTAATGTTTTTCACCGATCTAAAATTAATTAATTAAAAATAAAAAAAATCCAAATTAAAAATAAAAGAAAAAGAAAAAAAATCA
Source organism: Uranotaenia lowii (assembly GCF_029784155.1). Lineage (NCBI taxonomy): Eukaryota > Metazoa > Arthropoda > Insecta > Diptera > Culicidae > Uranotaenia > Uranotaenia lowii. Next base: position 339,431,263 of record NC_073693.1, read on the forward strand.
AAACAACAAAAAAAAAATGAATAAATAAAAAAAATATTTAAAAAAAATAAAAAATTAAAAAAAATTAAAATAAATTTGAAAAAAACTTAAAAAAAATTTAAAAAATTTAAAAATTTTTTTTCTAAAATTTATAAAACGTAAAAAATTTAAAAATAAGATTAAAAAAAATTTAAAAAAATTTAAAAAAATTTAAAAAAATTATAAAAAAAAAACAAAAAAAAATTAATAAAAAAAATAAAAAAAAATTAAAAATTATTGATATATCTGTAGTGTTCCAGCAATATAAATTTATGTTTGTTATTCCACTTTTAACGAATGCTGTTCAATGCAAATGACCTTCATTTACAAAGACATTTAAGAATTTTAAATATCAGCTTCAGTTTCAACTTTCGGAATACCCCTTCTGGTCTTTTCAACATATTGAATCGTTTTAAAGATGAATTTCTTAAAAGTTCGACGTTTGGAGGGGATATTGTTTTGAACACTTTCAAAGTACACTTAAAATTTCTCATAAAATATTTGCTTCCAGTTGAATATGAGTTTTAAAGTCTCACTTTTCAAAAAAGAAGCGGACCAAAAGTCTCTTTTATGCAGCCATGTAACACAAAAACACTTTTCATGTTAAGTACGTACTTGAATTGGTATGTAAGCAAAAAATACGATGTTTTTTTCAGAATTATTTAAAAAAAAAGCTCCCATTTTCATTTCTAAATTCGTTTCTGTTGTGTATTTGGGCTGAAGTAACAATTTTTAGAAGAAAACATAATTTTATATTTTTTTTGGAACAGAGAAAAGTTGAACGTTTGGACATGATCTAGTGTTACTTGAATGAAAATTCTTTCGAAAAATGAATTCCTTCACTTTTGGTCAATAAAAATCAGTTTATTTCACTGATACCTTTCACTTATGAACACGTCAGTCCTATCTTATCTAATTTAAAGAAAAGGCTCTTGATCAGTTCATGTGTCGGATCAAATTTTTTTATCTTCTTTTTCAGTTAAGTACATTTTTACATGATCAACAAAATGTTTCCGATCTACCTATGTAGACAGCTTATTCATATTTCTGTTATCAAAAATCAAAAAATAACCTTGGGTTAAAAAATTTCATGTAAATTCTTTAAATTCAGTGTTTTTTTTTCAATTGTTCGCAAAGTGTCAAACCATTATTTAATTAGCATCAGAACTAAATTTATATTTTTTATTTCCACGTGCTGTGTACAATTAGGCAAGAAAAGCACATCTAGGTTGCATATCGCCCCCACGTTCATAAGAAATATACATACTTGGTTGAGAAACAGTCGCCTAATTGTTCATTTTTTCCAGCGATCAACGAACAGCTTTGGTTACTATCCACTTGCGACGACATTTGCTTGACCATAGAGACGAAAAACAAACCCTTCAAAGAAAAGAAAATCTCTAAAAATGGATGCCATGACTTTTCAATTTCAGATTTTGGCAAAAAAAATGTATATGTTTAATTCGATCGGCAAAATGTCAATCTGGATAACATCTAGGTGTCATTCATAATCATGTGCTGTACAAATGAGCTAGGAATCAAGTAGAAAAAAAATCACATCAAGGCTTCATATCGCCACCACGTGCATTGAAAAATGCTTGGTTGAGAAATACGTGCCAAAATATTCCCACTGATCAGTATGCTATGCCATGGTTACTATCCTCTCGCGACGTATGTTTGCGACGCCTCGACCATGGAGACGAAAAACAAACCGCCCAAAGGAAAAAAAAAACCTCGAGAAAATGGATGTCATGACTTTAATTTGTTTCGAAAAATTACATGTTTTGTATGGAAGCCCCCTCTTCCTTAAGTCGGAGCGATTTGTAACTATCATAGAAACCATCTCCGGCATCAAAAACCTTTAGATGCCAAGTTTCACGATGATCGGTTCAGTAGTTTCCGAGTCTATAGGTAACAGACAGACAGACAAACATTCATTTTTATATATATAGAAAATGCATGACAGTATGCAAGTTTTTGACAATCAAATGAACGATCTTCGGTAAGTTCTTAACTTACAATTAACGAAGTTCGGTAGAAAAAAACGTCATATTCATAAATCACCGAAATTTTTCGAATTACAAGACTTGTTTGGTAAAATAAATTACCGAACTCGGCGATTTTCGTTTACTGTGGATGACGACATCCTCGCAAAAAAAAATTTCCCATACCGGGAATCGAACCCGGGCCTTCTGGGTGAAAGCCAGATATCCTAGCCACTAGACCATATGGGAAGATACGATTGTCGTTGAGATTGACAAAGCGAAGAAATATTTTTGTTGTTCTCTTTGTAGATTATGGAGATATCAGAAATTATGAGTTTTTGTCTAGGCATTTTAAACAAAACTGTGCCTAGCAATTTTAATTATTTATTATAAAAGGTTCGATTAATTAAAATTTACTGTTCGTTATGATTAACGTTCTAATCATGGCTCCAAACATGTGATAAAAACAAGTGGCTTTTCCAATTCAGCTGTAGGATAAAATCTGTAATAACACAAAAAAATTATATATCGTTAACCTAGAGAAAAAAGTCCTACATAAAAAATGGAAAAGGAAAGGAAAAAAAAGGAAAATGAAAAATTTGAATTGAGGAGAACAAAGAATCACTCTATCCCTTCAAGTGCATAAGAACTAAGAACTTATCCATAGACTATGAAAAAGGTTAAAATTTGATTATTTTCAGACTGTTGAGATTATATTTATTGTGTTGATTCTAGTTATGTTACGCGCCAACTGACGTTGCCTATTTGCAGAAGAAAGAGCAGTTTTACAGTCAACTGAACAGCATGGTGGAGAGAATTCCGAAGGGTGACATTCAAATCCATTTGGGCGACTTCAACGCAAAGATTGGCTCCGACAATCAAGACCTTGAGCGCATCATGGGGCGCCATGGCCTAGGACAGATTAGCGAAAACGGAGAGCTGTTTGTAGAATTTTGTGGCAACAACAATATGGTGATCGGTGGATCGCTCTTCCCCCATCGACCAACACATAAGGTCACTTGGGTATCCCGAGATGGCCGAACAGAAAATCAAATTGACCACATCTGCATCAGCCGAAAATGGAGAAGGAGCCTTCTTGATGTCCGCAACAGTGCTGCAATTTTCTGAAAGCCCAAAATGAGAATGACTTTGAATTTCTATCAGTGTAGAAAGCTCAAGCTGACATGAATGGAGCCGAGACGTCAACAAATTCAAAAGCTTCTGATCGGCTCAGTCATTCTCATGCTCTCGTCAAGCTTTGTCGATATAGCTGTCAGTCAGTTGAAAGCTCATTCGTGAACCAGAACAAGCTTGTTTCGCTCGGCTGCTACGATAGCGATTTTCGCTCTTTGTATTCGATCAGTGAATGCAGCTTCAGCATACAATCAGTGTCAGCAAAAGTTGCTGATAATTTCGGTAGACATTTGTTTTTGCCATTTTTGCAATTGGAATTTGAAATGAAAACACAATTTGTAAACTGCTATGACTAAACGATTTTTCAGATGAGGGACGGGTGGCTTCGTAGGTTAGAAATTTCTTACTTATGTAGAATTTACTAAAACTTTCTCAAGGGTAGTATTTTAGCGACAATGACTTGAATGACAAAATATATTGTCTATTTTTATGACGAATTATCTGCACATAGTGTTTGTTACTAAGGGAACATCCATAAATGACGTAGCATTTGGCGGGGAGGGGGGTGTTTGACTTTGTGTGACGATGTGTGACGAGAGGACTCCGCAACAAACGAAGCGCAGACATCGCATCTGACCATCACCTCGTCCTTGACGAGATACGACTGAGAGTTGCGCGTGTCCAACGGCGCGAGGAGAAAGTCGGGTGTCGATACGACGTCCGCCGGTTGGAGAATCCAGAGGTGAAAAGGGCATACGTTGAACGGCTAGAATCCCGAGCCTCAGAATTGCCGACAGACGGAACTGTCGAAGAACAGTGGTGTGGAATCAAGAATGCCTTTATCACGACGAGCCATGGTACTCTCGGTAAAGTTTGTGGACGAAGAAGTGAATTTATGTCGGATGAAACTTGGAGAATGGTCGATGATCGGAGAGAGGCGAAAGTCGGAATTGAGCAGGCATGTACCGGGTCAGCCAAAGCAGCCGCCCGCTTACGATATGGGGAGCTGGAAAAGGCAGTTAAACGAGCTTGTAGACGAGACAAGAGAGCCTGGACAAACTCCCTAGCCGAAGAGGGAGAAAGAGCCGCCGCCAATGTAGATTTCTTTATGACATTTCTCGCCGCCTCAGTGGTGCAAGGACTAATGCAAGAATGCCGCTGAAAGACCGAGCAGGTCAGTTATTGACCGATCGAACAGATCAGCTCAAACGATGGACTGAGCACTTCGAACAACTCTTCCGAGTCACGAATAGCGATGGCCAACAGAATCCGCAGCTCGAAGCGCCAACAGTAAGTATAATGGCGTATAAATGGCGTCAACTCGGAAGCGCCTTCGCTGGCTGAAATAGAAGCGGCAATCAAGAACATGAAATCCAACAAAGCACCTGGGATCGATTGCATCCCTGCTGAAATGCTGAAAGCCGACCCTGCCCTGTCAGCACAAATGTTGCATCGTCTTTTCGCTGACATCTGGGATACTGCAACATTCCCGGCCGACTGGATGCAGGGTATCCTCGTAAAGGTCCCTAAGAAAGTAGACCTGACAGAGTGCGGTAACTGACGAGGCATAACGTTGATCTGTACAACCCTCAAAGTACTCTGCAAAGTGATCTTGAACAGGATCCAGGAGAAAATCGATGCTACACTCCAACGGCAACAAGCTGGATTCCGATCCGGACGATCATGTGTGGACCACATCACAACGCTACGAATCATACTGGAACAAATCAACGAATTCCAGGACTCTTCTGCTGGTTTTCGTTGATTTCGAAAAAAGCATTCGACCAACTTAACCATGAAAACAACTGGGCGGCTCTAAGGCGACGAGGGGTCCCAGAGAAACTAGTCCATCTCATCGAAGCACAATACGAGGCATTTTCGTGCAAGGTCTTGCACGACGGTGTCTTGTCCGATCCAATCCCGGTAACTGCTGAAGTGAGACAAGGATGTATCTTATCACCGCTACTTTTTCTAATCGTAATGGATGAGATTCTGACCGGATCGATCGACTGTGCACCGAACCGAGGATTGCCGTGGAATCCTCCAACAATGGAGCAACTGAACGACCTAGACCTGGCTGACGACATTGTTTTGCTCGCCCAAACACAACCGGATATGCAGAGCAAACTCGACGACCTCACCGAAAGTTCCAAGGCAGCAGGTCTCAAAGTCAATGTCGGAAAAACCAAGTGGATGGAGATCAACACAGCAAATCCCTCCAGTTTCATGGTAGCTGGGCAACAAGTTGAGAAAGTGGAGTGCTTCCAGTATCTTGGTAGCCAGATAACGCCTGATGGTGGTACCAGGAAAGACATCGAAACCCGGATCAGAAAGGCCCGATTTGCATTTGCGAGTCTCCGAAACATCTGGCGGTCACGCCAGATCTCTTTAGGTACGAACAAAAATCCGAATCTTCAACTCAAACATCAAATCCGTATTGCTGTACGGGTGCGAAACTTGGTGCACATATGCGGTAACGACGCGAAAATTGCAAGTATTGCAACTGCAACTGGATCTCGAATGAGGAACTACATCGCCGGTGTCATCAAAGGGCGCTAGAAATCGAGACTCGGGAACGTAAGTGGAGATGGATTGGGCACACGCTGCGGAAAGATGAAAACGAGATTTGCAGAGAGGCGCTAGACTGGAATCCAGAAGGTCATCGAAGAAGAGGCAGACCCAGAAACTCGTGGCAGCGAAGTCTAGCCGCTGAAATCCGAACTGTCGACGACAATCTTGACTGGGACCAGGTGAAGACTGAAGACGCTGGCTCCGGATCGTCAACAGTGGAGGTCTTTTACCACGGCCCTATGCACCGGAGGATCGGCGTGGGATCATTAAGTAAGTAAGTAAGTACAACCCCTAACTTGTTAAGTAAGTAAGTTGATTCTAAGAAATATGGGTCATACCCAAGGTTGCCAAAATCACAGAAAAATCTATAATTTCACAGAATTTTGAGCCAATTTCTATCACAAACTCTGTGTCACAGAACACATAATTCGGAAATATTCACAGATTTCACAGAATTTCAAAATTTTGGATGTTTTTTCTAAATTTCATCTAAATTTCTAAATTTCTAAATCTAAATTTCATGTCAACGTAAATTTCAGATAGTTGTCTTTAAATTAGAAAAATATGACAAAATTGGTAATGTTAATTGATTTTTCTTAAGTAAATTGAAAAAAAGACGCAATTTTACATAAATTTAGGATAAAATCAATGGGAAAGCATCACAGAAAACCGTCACAGTATTTTTGGTTCAAATCACAGAAAGTCAGAATTTTTTATCGTCAAAACACAGATTTTTTTTTCGGCAACCTTGGTCATACGTTTACAACAGTGTTTATAGAGGATGGAAAAATAAACAACATTATGTTATGTTCGAACTTCGGTTCAAATATTTAAAGCACGTGTGGAGAATTTAAGATACCACTTTTATTCTACCTGAAGGTTAACTAACAAGTGAAAATTGTATTTGTCACCCCTGGCAACTCAACGTCAAGGCTTACTTAATATAATTCGCTGCCTCGGAAGCACATTAGAGCAAGTTCACTGGTGTTGGAAAAAAGTGGTAGAAATTTTGATACTTTTAGAGCATCTTGAAAACATTGCCATGCAAAAACATTTTCAAAATGTGTTACAAGTGTCAAAATTTCTACCACTTTCCCCCAACAACAGTGAACTTGCTCTTAGTCGTCCTTAAATTTCTCATTTGATACGAATCATGTGGGAGAAATTGGATTCTAACTCCAAATTTAATATAAGGGCTCAGATTTCTCAAACCATTTAGATTTCCGTATAGGAAATTTGTTTCTAAAGCTCGATCAGATTTAAAATTCGAATTTCAACAAAAAAAATTAGATCACACACTAACTTTATATTCTCACATAGAGTAGGCAACTTTTTTATTCGAAAGATACAGTTGAGTATCAGATCTATCAGATTTTTGATAAACATCGCATCACAAATATAACTTTTTTACTAGAATCGCTATGAAATAACCTTTCATGTGAATATAATTTTATTGCAACATATTGTGTTTACATACTCCAAATACAGTGCAACGTAAATTTAAAAAACTAGGGAAAAAACAGATTGAAAAAAAAATATATCTTTCGTATTTTGATAATCCAATGATGCAGAAATGTGTAAAATCACGTAAAAATTTCTTTTAAACTGTTAAAAGAATTTCTCCAATTACTGGAACAATCTTGGCTGATGATAGATTGATAAGCAAGGTTTTTAGAACTTTTTATTACTTTTTTGTAACCAAACTCTAAAGAAAATTCTAAAAAATACATCAACATGCCCAACATACAGCTTTCAACCTCAGCTTTCTTAAGCACTAAGTGATTTTTTTTTTCGAACTTTTAATAACTAATCTAGGGTAAGTGTTCCTAATTGGGCATGTGTGCCTAATGTTAACATACCGTTCGATTTTGACTGTGTTTGACCTTATTTTTCACCTAAAAAATACCTTATTTTTCACCTTAAAAAATAGAAACAATTACTTCCTCGCTGTCAACGATGCCACATTCAAATTTTTACTCTCATTGGAAGAAAATAAATAATCCAAACCTGCACCGAAATGTGCATAAACAATTAAAATGGTAAACAAACGAAAATATTTTAATAAATCTTTTTTTTTTGACTTTTGTTACCATTTCTGTGCTTTCAAAATTTCAATTGACATAATTCTAATCAAAATTAATTGATTTCCTTAAAGGTGTTTTTAATATCGAAAGCTGCTTTTTGATATTTTTTTCTTTTTTTGTCATGCCGAATATTTCTTAAGTTAGGCATTGTGAAGGTAATCTTAAAAAGTTCATTTTCTCAAGCAGTGAAGAAATACAAAGAGGGAAATCGATATCCTCATTCCCATATAGAAAAACAGGCTTGACACTCTGGCAAATCTCTCAGACCTCTGTCGGTTCTGAGAAACCGAATTAAATTGTTTATCGCCCGGTAATGTCATCTTTATTCGCACATTTGAGCTTATGACAGTTGTAAATATTGGAAATTCTTCGTCCTCGCGACTCACACCATTCAACTGAATGCGAGACAGAGGAAAAAAGCTCCGGGGTGCGAAAATCTCATTCCCGAACGACGCGGGAAAGTGCAACAACGAGGACTTCAAAACAAACCCCACTTGGCTCGATGAAAAAGTCGATCCCATAAATTGTCACTTGCCCCGAGGTCATCAAACCGATCGACGATGTGGGCTCGGCTCAGTCAACGCAGCCTTTGGCCTGGCCGGGCCCGATGTGTGACCATTATTATTATTTTGGTCGCCCCATTCTCGATCAGTCGACCGGCCTACATTGATCGTGTGTCACGCCGCCGCCGGTCGCCAAGCGTCGTCCCCGGAACTGGGTGGCAGTGTCCGAGCACGGCCGCCCCGATCCAATAATATACAGCTCAACGTCGGCATAAAATATCGTAACTTCATTTGTCAAATTGACAACGGGCACATTTTTCACAGCGGGTTGCCCCCTCACAGTCACCTCGATCGATCGAAGTGTGCTTTGTTTTGTGCCGTTTTCCTGTGTCGATTGTCCCTGGTGTTGTTTTTGTTGTAGAGGCATAGTTTTGCGGTCCTTTCCTCGGGTATCGGTTATGATTTCTTCGGCAATCGAATTCCGATTTCCGACTCTGGCATGTCGATCCGAAGCACGTGTGGATGCCGACCGATCATCGTCGGGACAATCTCGCGTGATGATGCGCAAATGGCAGTTTTCGTGTCCGGAGAGAGAAAGAGAAAAAGAAACGAAGGTGAGAGACAAAACTGATAAAACTAATATATCATCGATCGAAATCGTTTAAAGAGGGGGCTCGAAATAATCATTTTTCATCACGATTTGCATTCGCGATTAATGTTTGAACAATTTTTCAAAGTATTACCTTCCTTTTTTCGGATGGTCGATCCAATTGGCCTTGTGATTCACCTTTCCGGGAGATGAAATTGATTTAAATTTTCTTTGGAAATCACACAGCAATCCATCATCCAGAAGAGCACGCTTGGATTCTGAGGTCTGCGCGGCTGCTGAAGAATAAAAACGTGATGGGGCTTCTGGCATCACAGCAAGCCATCATCCACAAGGCAAATGAATGTCCAACTTTTTGTATACGACATTTTAAGAACGGGACAAAACACACACTTGTCACAAGGCACGCCATAATGCTTGGCTAGCTTGGAGCAAAATGAGGGAATACAAACTTGCGTCCCATCAACAACAACAAACGACGACATCAGATTGCTTTGATTGGAAGGTCGTTCGTTCGTAGGTATTCTATTTCTACCTTGGCGCTGTAGCATTCTCGATGTGTCATGCAAGGATATGAATTATGTCAAAAAAGCGACGACGTCCAACTATGACAAGTGAGATGACATTTGTAAGAACCAGGTTGTTTAGCGTGGTATTCAATTTAGAGGGTTTTTTTTTGCCTTTGGTTGATCTTCGTACTGAGAAAAGGTCGCCAGAAACGAGAATAGATTTATCAATTCCGCAGCTGGATTCACCGCAAACAAGTGATTCAATTATAGAATTGATATACATATGTATTTCAATTTTTTTTTTTTTTCAAAATTAAAATATAGGGATCTGGCGTAACTGACCGAACTAACAAACCACAGTTCTATTCTTAATTGCTATGGAGTATATTCAAAATGCATTAAATTCAATTTAGAGGGTTTTTTTTTGCCTTTGGTTGATCTTCGTACTGAGAAAAGGTCGCCAGAAACGAGAATAGATTTATCAATTCCGCAGCTGGATTCACCGCAAACAAGTGATTCAATTATAGAATTGATATACATATGTATTTCAATTTTTTTTTTTTTTCAAAATTAAAATATAGGGATCTGGCGTAACTGACCGAACTAACAAACCACAGTTCTATTCTTAATTGCTATGGAGTATATTCAAAATGCATTTTACAACATGATGAATCGACGAGGGGTCCCAGAGAAACTAGTCCATCACTACAGCATGAATTTTACCATTTCAATTTATTTATATTTAAATTGTATTCAAACTATAAAGTTAGACGGGGACAATGGAAAACATCCATAACAATGCAGTAAGCTTACAAAGGAACTTAGTGATTGGATTAGTAAGAACAAAACTTGGGTGTTTAGAATTAAGCGTGTTAAACGTCAGACACACACACACACACACATTCGAGGAGAAACGTAAATAAAACGATAAACATATAAAACTGCAGAAAAAGAACACGGGAGCTGAAATCGTCAATGCCCGGATTCTGTGAAAACGTCCGTGCAACAAGAAGCCTCATCTAATTGGCAATTTTACAAGGTGAGACAAAACAAAAAGCACTTAAAAGGAAAGGTTCCACAGGACGTTGCACAATTCACAGCCAGATTAGGAAATCCAGGGTGCCTACAGCTAGGGTGTAAGCAATTTGAGGAAAGTAGGCAAGGGGTACCAAAAGTTTCTCAGTGGTGGAAAGTGGAGACGGAGCGCTTTTTGACAGCCAGTTGTTCCCCTACAATGCCTACCATTACGACTACCTGTCACAAGATGGTGGATTCCGTGTTTTGGTACACTAACACACCCGTAGCTGTAGGCATCCTGAGGAAATCTCTCGGTCCGGGATAAAGTCGATATCACCAATGAGGAAGTGCGCCGGCGCATCAAGTTATATAATAGTGCCAGCACTAAATTTTACTTCGGAAGTCCGGACTTCCGATTTCCGAAAGACTTCGGGAACTGGAGGCACTTTTTGCTCCAATTCAGTCGTCTGGCCAAGCCAGAAGCAGACAGCAGAAATGCTCCGGGCCTTTGCCATGCACCCGTTGAGCAGTCTTGCCAGAACCTGTGATACGTGGAGAAACCGAGCTGCGATATGATCGTTGGGTGTTTGGTTGTCAGATGTTTGTATTTAAAGTAGTTAACGGGCCCGTGAGTAGAAAATATGTTAAGCTTGCTTAGGTTTTGGTTTGCGTATTTGTGTTGTTGTAAGAGTAAGAGCCGTGTAGCACACAATGAAAGTCAGTGGTGCTCAACTTGTTTCACGTTTCGAGTCGTTAGATTCAAAGTCGAATCCATGTGGATTTAGTTCGAAAAGCATTGATCTTTAATGAATGATAAAATGCTTGAATCATGAATGTTACACTTATACAGCCTTTGTAAAGCTGTGTTAAACAACACAGCTTTATCACATGATGGAAGAACCTTCGGGTGTTAAAATATTTCTCTCAAATGCAATTTATAGAACAAAATCGATTAAATCAAAAAAATCTGCTGCAAATTTGAAAAAAAAAATCGATTTGTGTAAAAAAACCAATTTTTTTATTTTTTTGAAAGAATTATTGATTTTCATCCACCCAGACCAGAAATCAGGAATTTTCCTCTCACCAAATGCTGGCACTAATGGTTAAAACAGAGGAAATAATTATATTTTATAATTTTGTACACGAAAATTATCACTAAATGCAATCAGATCAATTAGTTATTAAATAAATTGCGAATTAAATTTTCCATTTAACATCTCCAATCAGAGTTTCAATTTTTGATCAGTTGATTAACTCTTTCGCAATAATACAACATTATTGTTTACAACTTTTATTGTTTGAATATGCGAGAAGCTACCTCTAAGCAGTCCAAATGGTTATTTAAAGGCAATATACTGAACTCATTTTCAGTTCCGTTGTATGCATAAATTTTATTTATTTTCTGGAAAGGAATATAAAATTGATTCGGGCCCCCCGATTGCTTAATCCGGCCTTTTTTGTCAACCAATTCGTCAAAAAACTGGAAGCGACTTTAACCCGAAGGGCAGGAACACTTAAACGATATTTCTGTACATGGCCCTTTCAAAAGTCCATTTAAAATTATTCTGAGTCCAAACTATTCTCTTAACTCCACCTCACAATTGACCCGACACTTCATCGCCAAAAACCATTCCCACGTGTCGGTGCTTTGTTTCAATACTCCAGCAGTAGTAAACCAACCAAAGTCGGTACCAAAACGAAACGAAACGCTTTATTATATTATATTTACACTAAATTAAGAAAATTCGTCTTCGCTATGATAAAACGTGCCATAAAAGTAATATATTGAACATTTATAAAAAGCGTTAACAAGTTTCCTGAGCTCGGTGATTCCGATCATCATCATCTTCACCTTCTTGGTTCCAAGGTAAGAAGGGCCAACCTTTCACTGTGCCGCTGGGGTTCTGCGTCTGATGACGATATTGGGACGGAAGACGGGGTCCAAAAGAGGTAACATCGCTACATAGAGGCCCGGCACAGTCACATTTAGTCGCCGTCGTCCGGGAAAATCGCAACAGACAGCACCAGGGGTAGGTGTTTTTCTGCAGTTTTGTTTTTGTCCAATCGTCCAAGGGATCGGGTTCAAGGGATTCGAGGGAGAAGTAAGGAAAAAAAGCGTTCCTCCCTTTCGGCGGTACTTTGCAAGCTCATTGCACAGCACAGAACAAGAATTGTGCGTCGTAGTTCTGACGGAAATGAGCCCGATTGCCGTCTTTCCACAGAAACCAGCACAGAAAGCTCGGACTCGGTGTGAAATGGACATTTGGGGTCTTGTTTACTGACGGCTGAGTCAGACCGATTCCCTGATCGGTTAAGTTCTTTTCGGCCTCGGGGCGCTTTGGAGGATTTCATTTAACGCACTCGTTACCAATTTATCATTGAAAGCGAACATCGGAGACACACACTGGACCGAGGCTGCGTCCCTTTGGTCTTCGCAGGGCTCGGCTTTCCGATTTCGGCCTCCAATTCGAACCCACTGTGCAGTAAATCATTTAGTGTACATACATTTTGTGCGCTCATTTTTGCCGTTCCTTCTCGCCGTCCACGCTGATAATGAATAGATTTATTGAGGCAAAAAATTGATGTATTTAACCGGCTCAAAACTTCGGTTTTTTTGCATACACTCTTTTGCACGTGTGTCGTTCACCACGCCTTCGGAACTCTTCGGAGGATAAACCGTCGATGGTTCCATCGGATTCCGTTCGTATCCCCGCGGTTATTGTTGGTAAGCAAACCTAATTGAAATCGACACTCGGGATTCAAACAGGCTCAGCTGGACGACTCACCGAAGCGTAGGTACGAGTTACGCGCCTGCATCGCAGAGCCTACTTGCGCAAAATGTGTGATAACTCACTTTGGAGCGACAGGCGCGAAAGAGTGGCGTTACTTTAACAATAACAATAACAGCAACAATGAGGCCCCCACTTTTGGTTCCGAACGGGGTGGCAGGATCGCCAATGTGTAACCATGAGCGTGAAAAAGCGAATAAATTATGCACTAATTGAATAATCGAAATTTATGAAACCCCGCCGCCGATGCAAATTCACTATGTAACGCACAACCGATCAGCAGAGCCAAGTAAAGCTGCGACCAGGTGATGGCTGTTTCCGCCCGGGTTGTGTCGCTTCGGGCCCAAGCTGGAACCTGGTAAATATGTTGTCCTGCCTGTCTGCATGGGAATTAGCACCACGCACCGGCAGGAATCGGAAATGGAAAGTGATTGGACACGGCTCTCACTTACGGCTGCTGACAAATAAATTGGATTTTATATGGCAGGATTTACAATGCACCGGTTCTGAAGAGTTGTTTCCAGTTGGCCAAACGATATTGCATGGGTGGCCAAACCATGGCCCGCGGGCCACATGTGGCCCGCGTCTGTCTTTTTGTGGCCCGCGAAGCTTTTTTTCAGAATCCAATATTTTTCTTCTTTATCATTAAAAAACTGACTGACAGTATCAAGCAAAAGGAAATGTTATTATATTCTTCAATTTTTACAACATTTTTCATATTGATTGCACTTCGAAATCACGTATTATGCCATAGATATTTGTTATTTAGTTACATTATACCAGTGGTATTGAAATGACCTCCATTTTTCTGCGAGGTTTGGGAGTTTTCAAGCGGAAACTAGAATAATTTTGAGGAGTTTGGAAGGCGTCAGGGAGATATACTCATAAATTACGAAAGAATTCAAATAACTCAGTACACTTAAATGATAATGAAAAAGTAAAAAATTATAGATGTTTACTTAAAGCTGAAAATTCACCGTATATCAAAATTACTCACAAGATTTTCACAAAACTTAATTTTTTTTTATTTGTAGTCCGAAGTTCTAATTTCAGTTGTCAGCTTCGATTGAAAAAAAAAACCAAACAGGAAAACCGAAACTCAAAATAGTTTAAATCTAGTCTGTAAAATTATCACCATTATCGAAGTTATATTGGTACAAAATTTTTACTATTTGAAAATTGACCTCTATTTTCGAAACTTTGTTAACCAATAAAAAAAATATTCAGCTTGTTAAAATTGATTTAAAAACTCTGCACTTTATGCATACTAAACTTGAACAGAAAAAGGTAACATTTTATAAACTAAATAAAAATGATATATCTTAGTATTGGTAAGTAATTTTCAATTTATGTTCAATGATTTATAAAATAAAAGATAGTGTTGGGCATTAAAACGCTGATCGCTTATCAATGTGCTCTGTTTTTGTTGTCTTTACTTTAGGACAACTTTACAATCAAGATAGCAGATATTAAGTTGCCTTCAGATTGGGACCTTTTTTTCTGTAAGTTCACCAAAATTAGAAGACACAAAAATTTACCGAATATAAAATTAGCTTATAAGTGATAAAATTTTTGTTATTAAAATATTCAGTTAGGTAAAATTTATCTAAATTTCAACTTGAACTAATTTGGTAATTCCCATTTAAATTTTTGTGTTTGACCATTCTCCATATATTTTTCTAGATTTTGAATTTTTCATTTGTATGTAAAAGGATGTTAAAAAATTCTTTTAAGAAAGAATTTCCACTTTTCGAATTTAAATTTGATCAAATGGGAAATTCTAAAAGAACGATCATTGAAATTTTAAAGTTTTAGATTAGGTACGAGAAAATTTTGAAATTTTCACAAAGAACAGCACGAGAACGAAACACGGAAGAGCTCTTTTAAAATTATTTGTTTATTATAACAATTGAAGAACGTAAAAAAAATCATCTGAAATGCGAAAAGGTTATGAAGGTTATTTTGTTTTGAACAATCCCGTTCTACAGAGTAGTTTTTTAGTTTTATTAACAAATTTTTTTCCATGATTTGATTTTTAAAATGTAAAAACCATGAAACTGACTTTATTTTCACGGTAGTAACCAAACTATTTGATCCTTATGGAATGAATAAGCTCATAAAGTTTAAAATCTCTAAAAAACGCTTTGTGTGTGAAGCATTGTTGAGGAAATGTGAAATTTAATTCAGAACCCATGTATTGAGTTTGAATTGGAAGGTAGAATCTTGTCCATTAGCTCGTTAAAAGTATCTTAAAATCTGTTTTTGTCAAATAAAGAAGAACTGATAAAAATCCGTACTGAATCCCGGAAATCTATCTGCCACAATCTGTTTTTAAAACATGTTAAAAAAATATTTGGCTAATTTTTTTCTTAAGGTAACCCACTGAAATTCATTTGCATTTAATACTAATTTTTTTTTTATGTGGCCCGCAAGCAAGTCTTAGTACTAAAATTTGGCCCGCCTGTTGAAAATCTTGGCCACCTCTGCGATATTGGATTGCAAAATGTAGGTTTAAACCGCGTCGGAGGATACAAGAACTTATTTAAAAAATAAATGTTTTTCAATTTTATTCCTTTTTTTTTTAATAGCGATCCACAAAAATCCCCCCCACCAAAAGACTCAATTTGAGTTTCCTGATGATGGACGCACACAGAGAAAACTAGTGCCATTGAATCAGAAAAAAAATATAACCTAGTTTTCGTTAGATCTAAATCTTATACCTTTGATTTTAAAACTTTTTCCATATTCACGAAAGATATTTACTCAAAGTTAATGTAAAAAAATCGAATTAATGTGCAGTACTATAAATCAAAAAAATTATTAGTGCCAGAATCAATTAAAAAATTCTTTGATTTTGATTTCAATTTCTTTAAAACATCCAATGATTTATAATATTGTGCCGGAGCTTGGAGAACTCTTGGAGAGTTTGTTTGAAATTTTTCTAGACTGAATTATTGAAGTATTTGAGTTTGTTTTAGGTCTAGTATTCAGCCGACGACGATTGGTACCAAGGACAGGCGCGGTCTCCCCGATCACCCCCCCCAAGCGGCAAAAAACCGTTACAAAATACTCGCAAATGCTGGAATTTCTATAAAATCTTATAAATTTTTCTAGAAGGAGTACTTATAAATTTTCAAAATTTTCCACTCCGTGGGGGCGTCTATTAAATAAAAGGATATCTATATTAATCTTTTAAAGGCTCAAGATTGAAAAAAGTCGGTCCGCCCAACTAAAAGAGCTTTAACTTGCAAGCCCTGAACCGAATTTCCCCAAATAACTTTTGTTGAGGTACTTACAGCGTTGAATTCGAATTTGCTGACCATATACGCTGCCGGCCATAAGTTTGAGATCACCCCCTCAAAATAAAGCTAATTTGTTTGGCCATATCTCACTCATCTTATGACATATTGCATTTCTTTTGATCTCATTTTAAAGTCGATGAGCAAAACCATCTTTGTATGATTTTGGCAAAATGTATATGTTCAGAGATCAGTTCAGGGTTGGGTGGACCGAATTTGAAAATTCGAGCTGCATTTGCTGCATTTTTTTTTAGCTACTTAAGTTATCGATCATAAGTTTGGGCTCACCCCTCAGTATGGTGCATCGGCAAAAAGATTGGGATCATGCGAAACATACAATTTAATTTCATGTGTATCTCTGTCATCAAATAACGTTTCGCTAATCTGATAAGTTATCTTTAATGCTCATGATTTTTTTTTTTCGCTTTTTGGATATTTAGTGAAAATGTTTTTTCAGACTAACATCGTTAAAACTTTAGCTATAGTTTGATAATTTTTTTAAATGTTTACCAAATAGTCGGTATGTTCAATAAATACCTGCAAACCTATTTCGACCATAACTTTGTTATCTTACAAGTACAAACAGTTCGGTTTGGCTCCATGTTTGATGGATCAGCATATCTCGATCCTTTTTAGAAGCTAAAAAGACTTGAGCCTTTAAGTGTTAAACTGCGTTTGGGACCGTTCAGCTACCACGTGGACAAAAAAAAAATAGATTTTTACCCCCTTCTCCCTCTCCGTGCACAAGTGTGGGTATTTGGCAACCCCTGCCCCCCTTCCCTAGATGTCCACCTGGACAGATTCGATTTTTGTTGCCTTCATCTAATACTACATTTCCATTTCTTGGTTTATTATTCATTGCAAGCTCTGATTTTTACAGAATGCATCTCCAAAGCCCATATTATTTGCTTAATTAAAGATGCCGAAACTGACTAGACAATTTAAATTAAAAAGATACATTTAAATTTCAGATTTTTTTAAAAAATAATTTCTTATTTTTGAACGGTTAAAAAAAACAAGCTTTGATTGCATTTGTCTCGACCTAGCAAAAATGATCGATCTTGATTTATTGATATAAAACGATTCTTAATAGTTTGGTAATTTTTCTGATTTTTAAAATTTTAATTTACATACCTTTACGTTTGAAAAAGAAATATAAAATTTAGATAAATTTATAGAAAATGGCCAAACACATCAAATTAAAAATATGTTTTCTCGAAATAAGTTTTTTTAAATTATTCATTTATTTTTCTTCCGAAGACTCGTTTACTGTGATATATTTACGTTTTCGTTAGCATTTATGCACTTATAGGCACCCCTTTGGCTCGAAAGGCATCATACATTTTGAGCCGTTATTACAATTAAACAATTTTTAAAAATGATCAATAGTTTTTGTTAAAAATAATCCATTCTATAAAACTTTCAAAATTAAGTTAATTAAGTAAGAAATAGTTACGATAAAGTTGTTCTGAGATCAAATTTTGACTTCAATTATAAAACTAAATTTAAATTATGGAGATTTTAAGGTAATAATAAATTACATTAAAAATATGAAACTCAGATTATTGGTTGAAATTTGATATAAATTATGCTTCAAATTCTAAATAAAGCTCGAAAAAATAGTGTTTTCCTGCTTTGATTAATACTTTTGCTCCAAAGCTGTAAGAGGCTCGCATTACTGGAGTATGTATCTGAGTGCAGTTGTTCACGCATTGTTTGTTTTCTATGCAAAAAGTGGAATTGTATGCAAAAAGTTTTACACTTACTTATATTTACTATATTTCTCACAATGAAATTTTTCTCAGAATATTCGATAATACAGACGGTACTTTTGAACACATTTTAAACGATTTTTCGTGTTCATGCTATTTATTTTAAGAATATTCGTTTCACCGAATACTTGAAAAGAGCTTATAGCCTGTATTCGGCCGTTCGTGCTATTCGGTATATCTCTCATAGATATCCTATTAAATTTTCTGAAAATACTGAAAATACTACTTCTGAAACTAGAGGTGTCGAGTAAAATTTAATAAAAAAATCTGAGTTCAGAAATTTATTTCCAAATTCAGTTTTTAAAACCTAGGCTCTAAAAACTTGCCTATGTTTTAATTTGTCCCAGGTAAGATAAAACTATTCCGTCATCCCCGACTATTTTCTCGAAAACAAGGTAATGACTCAAGTTGAACATTCGGAACACATTTTTTTGATTTTTGACCAACACTGCTGGATATCAGGATTCACACCAATTAGATCATCGATACTGTTTTTAGATCATCTATACAAAAATATTTGAAATTTAGAATAGAAATCCAGCTTAATAATTTAGGTAACAAATCCACTCTGGATCTGAAATTTTTGTTATTTCAATTGCAATTGATTATGACTTTTCACTGAAATATTGAAATAGTATTAACTTTAGGAAATTAACTCTTTATTCAATATTCTTTTATTTTATTCAAACATTTGGAAATATTGAGAGCATGAAGAAAAAATACTACTTTTTATTTTTATCATAAATTGTTCGTTGTAAATTAGTTTCTATTTCTTTGGATTCAGTTACAAAAAAAATAAGTATGAGAGATGGAAATTCAGGCAAAACAAATAAAAATGAAGTTCCAAAAGCTTCATCAAAAAAAACTGCTAAGGACGAGCAGCATTTCAAGGCAAACTGGCTTTCTGCGGCGAAGAAGGTGGACAAAGTGGCTGTACAAAATCTGATGGCAGGGGTTAAGCGTAAGGCCCGGCAATTCGGATTTGGAAAAGCGGAAGCCTAACTGAATATTTTTCCTGAATTTTATACTAATTAAACTTGAAAAAGAATTTTAATTTGATTTTCACGCGTTTTCCCTTGACCAAATTTTGACCGTATCACCCTTTAAGAAGATTCGAAACAAAATCGATATTTTTCTTAATAGGCGCATACCAATACAGAGCTCGTCTACTATAGTCACGTTGAAAACATTTTTTCAATGATAGTCACTGCATTCCTAAATACGCTCACGTTATTTTTGAGCAACTAGCTTTCAAAGCCATCAAACGTCCTAGGTGATGATGCCAGGATTCGTCGTTCAATTTGTACGTTCATATTAGCCGAGAGAACAGTGCCAACAACTAGAACGGTACTATAGACTTCAGGCCGGGTTCCAGCGGTGCGTTTCTGGTAGGGGGGGGGGACAATACAGAGGGCCATATTCTCATCGATTGCGGTGTCCCTCAAACTCCCCCATTTTCCGATTTCACTCTTGGGGATGCAGCGCTATGATAGGGGTGCACAAGAATCCAACAGAGGGGATGGCGATGATCTGTTATTGAATACCAACTTGTGCCAACAGCATCTGCATTTGGCCGGAAGGGTGATCCGGTTCCGGTTATGATGTGTCAGTCAGTCCCTCGACTAACTGGTAGTCGCCCGTCATCCCCCCCCCCCCCCCCCCCCCCCTACTCAGTGTAGTTGAATGTTGTTTGGTCACCCTTCTGAATCAACAAATGCATCAGATACCTACAACGACGTGGGGGACAATCGTTGCTCCCCTATTCCTGTGTATCGACAATGATGATGTTGTTGATGGCCGATGGAACCACAAAACCTCTCCTCCGGGAGCTGACTACACCGGTTGAATGTGATCCAGGTCCCTGTCTGTTGTGTCCTATTTGAGGGTTCCTCTCTGTTGTAGGTTGGACCAGTCATGACGATGTCCATCGACGACGTGTCCTGCCTGAAATGCATTTTCCAAACCGATAGATACCTGCAAATGCAGATGGAGTGGGAGGTGCGTAAATTGAATGTGCATTTGAATTAAAATAATGACCATATCTTCGAGCCAATGAATCGTTCGTCAATGCACAGCACAAACGGGAAAAAGGGTTGGGAAGAGTAAACTTTGTTGTTTGGTTTGTTTGATCATTTCATTTGCGGAATGTTGCTGGACCATTCATGCACTTTGTATACCTACATGTGTAATCGGAAAACGAAGGTGCATCCGTTTCCGGTTGACAGAATTATTGTCTCTGGCGTGGTGAATTGGTATTGGGCCACAATCGAATCATTGCAATGGATTGATTTGTTAATTAAAATTGATTTTACGATGTGAAATTTAATTACAGAAAGATGAGCTTTGAGTTTTTGGAATTTGATTTGTGTAAAGCAGTGTTTAAACTTATAACTTATAAACTGACAGAAGAGAAGCTCTAAAGCAGATTTTGGATGGCATTATGGTAAGTTTTAAGGGCTCATGGTTTTTACAAATGCAATGAACAAGCTACATTCCTTTTTGATACTCTGGCTAAAACTTAGCATTACTAAGTCCGCGAACTTTATTTTGATGGTTGGAATTCAAAGTGTAGAGGTTAACTAAAAATTCTAGGTTAAAATTCCACTGATGAAACATTTAAAAAGGAACCAAATGAAGGTGTTTGGAATAAATTATGTTTTAAGGCGTAGATAAGAAACTGATGCTCTGATAGCTACAAATTTAAGGAAAATTCGAATTCAAAATTAATAAAAAATTCGTTAGAAAGACATAATAGGAAAATTTAAACTTAAAGTTAAAAAAAAATGGATTCAAACCTAGCGGCCTGAAACAAGATATTTTGTAACTATTTTTTAAAAGCTGATTTTGACATTTATTTGAAAGAAGGGCTTAGTAATATTGACATAAATTTTGAGATTAATGTAATTTTAGTAATTTTTGTAATTTTTGTAATTTTTGTAATTTTTGTCATTTTTGTAATTTTTGTAATTTTTGTAATTTTTGTAATTTTTGTAATTTTTGTAATTCTTGTAATTTTTGTAATTTTTGTAATATTTGTAATTTTTATAATGTTTGAAATTTTTGTTATTTTTTTAAATTTTTTTTAATTTTTGTCATTTTTGTATTTTTTGTAATTTTTGTAATTTTTGTAATTTTTGTAATTTTGTAATTTTTGTTGTTTATGATATTTTTGTTATTTTTGTCATTTTTGTCATTTTTGTCATTTTTATCATTTTTGTCATTTTTGTCATTTTTGTCATTTTTGTCATTTTTGACATTTTTGTCATTTTTGCCATTTTTGTCATTTTTGTCATTTTTGTCATTTTTGTCTTTTTTGTCATTTTTGTCATTTTTGTCATTTTTGTCATTTTTGTCATTTTTGTCATTTTTGTCATTTTTGTCATTTTTGTCATTTTTGTCATTTTTGTCATTTTTGTCATTTTTGTCATTTTTGTCATTTTTGTCATTTTTGTCATTTTTGTCATTTTTGTCATTTTTGTCATTTTTGTCATTTTTGTCATTTTTGTCATTTTTGTCATTTTTGTCATTTTTGTCATTTTTGTCATTTTTGTCATTTTTGTCATTTTTGTCATTTTTGTCATTTTTGTCATTTTTGTCATTTTTGTCATTTTTGTCATTTTTGTCATTTTTGTCATTTTTGTCATTTTTGTCATTTTTGTCATTTTTGTCATTTTTGTCATTTTTGTCATTTTTGTCATTTTTGTCATTTTTGTCATTTTTGTCATTTTTGTCATTTTTGTCATTTTTGTCATTTTTGTCATTTTTGTCATTTTTGTCATTTTTGTCATTTTTGTCATTTTTGTCATTTTTGTCATTTTTGTCATTTTTGTCATTTTTGTCATTTTTGTCATTTTTGTCATTTTTGTCATTTTTGTCATTTTTGTCATTTTTGTCATTTTTGTCATTTTTGTCATTTTTGTCATTTTTGTCATTTTTGTCATTTTTGTCATTTTTGTCATTTTTGTAATTTTTGTAATTTTTGTAATTTTTGTAATTTTTGTCATTTTGTAATTTTTGTTATTTATGATATTTTTGTTATTTTTGTCATTTTTGTCATTTTTGTCATTTTTGTCATTTTTGTCATTTTTGTCATTTTTGTCATTTTTGTCATTCTTGTCATTTTTGTCATTTTTGTCATTTTTGTCATTTTTGTCATTTTTGTCATTTTTGTCATTTTTGTCATTTTTGTCATTTTTGTCATTTTTGTCATTTTTGTCATTTTTGTCATTTTTGTCATTTTTGTCATTTTTGTCATTTTTGTCATTTTTGTCATTTTTGTCATTTTTGTCATTTTTGTCATTTTTGTCATTTTTGTCATTTTTGTCATTTTTGTCATTTTTGTCATTTTTGTCATTTTTGTCATTTTTGTCATTTTTGTCATTTTTGTCATTTTTGTCATTTTTGTCATTTTTGTCATTTTTGTCATTTTTGTCATTTTTGTCATTTTTGTCATTTTTGTCATTTTTGTCATTTTTGTCATTTTTGTCATTTTTGTCATTTTTGTCATTTTTGTCATTTTTGTCATTTTTGTCATTTTTGCCATTTTTGTCATTTTTGTCATTTTTGTCATTTTTGTCATTTTTGTCATTTTTGTCATTTTTGTCATTTTTGTCATTTTTGTCATTTTTGTCATTTTTGTCATTTTTGTCATTTTTGTCATTTTTGTCATTTTTGTCATTTTTGTCATTTTTGTCATTTTTGTCTTTTTTGTCATTTTTGTCATTTTTGTCATTTTTGTCATTTTTGTCATTTTTGTCATTTTTGTCATTTTTGTCATTTTTGTCATTTTTGTCATTTTTGTCATTTTTGTCATTTTTGTCATTTTTGTCATTTTTGTCATTTTTGTCATTTTTGTCATTTTTGTCATTTTTGTCATTTTTGTCATTTTTGTCATTTTTGTCATTTTTGTCATTTTTGTCATTTTTGTCATTTTTGTAATTTTTGTAGTTTTTGTAATTTTTGTAATTTTTGTAATTTTTGTAATTTTTGTAATTTTTGTAATTTTTGTAATTTTTGTAATTTTTGTCATTTTTGTCATTTTTGTAATTTTTGTAATTTTTGTAATTTTTGTAATTTTTGTAATTTTTGTAATTTTTGTAATTTTTGTAATTTTTGTAATTTTTGTAATTTTTGTAATTTTTGTAATTTTTGTAATTTTTGTAATTTTTGTAATTTTTGTAATTTTTGTAATTTTTGTAATTTTTGTAATTTTTGTAATTTTTGTAATTTTTGTAATTTTTGTAATTTTTGTAATTTTTGTAATTTTTGTAATTTTTGTAATTTTTGTAATTTTTGTAATTTTTGTAATTTATGTAATTTTTGTAATTTGTGTAATTTTTGTCATTTTTGTTATTTTTGTTATTTTTGTAATTTTTGTAATTTTTGTAATTTTTGTAATTTTTGTAATTTTTGTAATTTTTGTAATTTTTGTAATTTTTGTAATTTTTGTAATTTTTGTAATTTTTGTAATTTTTGTAATTTTTGTAATTTTTGTATTTTTTATAATTTTTGTAATTTTTGTAATTTTTGTAATTTTTGTAATTTTTGTAATTTTTGTAATTTTTGTAATTTTTGTAATTTATGTAATTTTTGTAATTTGTGTAATTTTTGTCATTTTTGTCATTTTTGTCATTTTTGTCATTTTTGTCATTTTTGTCATTTTTGTCATTTTTGTAATTTTTGTCATTTTGTAATTTTTGTTATTTATGATATTTTTGTTATTTTTGTCATTTTTGTCATTTTTGTCATTTTTGTCATTTTTGTCATTCTTGTCATTTTTGTCATTTTTGACATTTTTGTCATTTTTGTCATTTTTGTCATTTTTGTCATTTTTGTCATTTTTGTCATTTTTGTCATTTTGTCATTTTTGTCATTTTTGTCATTTTTGTCATTTTTGTCATTTTTGTCATTTTTGTCATTTTTGTCATTTTTGTCATTTTTGTCATTTTTGTCATTTTTGTCATTTTTGTCATTTTTGTCATTTTTGTCATTTTTGTCATTTTTGTCATTTTTGTCATTTTTGTCATTTTTGTCATTTTTGTCATTTTTGTCATTTTTGTCATTTTTGTCATTTTTGTCATTTTTGTCATTTTTGTCATTTTTGTCATTTTTGTCATTTTTGTCATTTTTGTCATTTTTGTCATTTTTGTCATTTTTGTCATTTTTGTCATTTTTGTCATTTTTGTCATTTTTGTCATTTTTGTAATTTTTGTCATTTTGTAATTTTTGTTATTTATGATATTTTTGTTATTTTTGTCATTTTTGTCATTTTTGTCATTTTTGTCATTTTTGTCATTTTTGTCATTCTTGTCATTTTTGTCATTTTTGACATTTTTGTCATTTTTGTCATTTTTGTCATTTTTGTCATTTTTGTCATTTTTGTCATTTTGTCATTTTTGTCATTTTTGTCATTTTTGTCATTTTTGTCATTTTTGTCATTTTTGTCATTTTTGTCATTTTTGTCATTTTTGTCATTTTTGTCATTTTTGTCATTTTTGTCATTTTTGTCATTTTTGTCATTTTTGTCATTTTTGTCATTTTTGTCATTTTTGTCATTTTTGTCATTTTTGTCATTTTTGTCATTTTTGTCATTTTTGTCATTTTTGTCATTTTTGTCATTTTTGTCATTTTTGTCATTTTTGTCATTTTTGTCATTTTTGTCATTTTTGTCATTTTTGTCATTTTTGTCATTTTTGTCATTTTTGTCATTTTTGTGTCATTTTTGTGTCATTTTTGTGTCATTTCTGTGTCATTTCTGTGTCATTTTTGTGTCATTTTTGTGTCATTTTTGTGTCCATTTTGTGTCATTTTTGTGTTATTTTGTGTCCTTTTTGTGCATTTTTATGTTATTTTTGTGTCATTTTGTGTCATTATGTCATTTTTTGTCATTTTGTGATATTTTTTTGTCTTTTAAGTATCATTTTTGTGTCATTTTGTGTTATTTTTTTTTTTGTTTTCTGTAATTTTACATTCATTTATGTGTCATTTTTGTGCCATTTGTGTGTCGATTTTGAGTGAATTTTGTATCATTTTTGTGTCATTTTTGTTCCAGTTTTGTCATTTTTTTGGATTTTTGTACCATTTTTGTGCCATTTATGTGACTTTTTTATGTCAGTTTTATGGCATTTTTTTATGTCAATTTTGTGTCATTTTTCTGTCAAATTTTGTAACATTTTGTATATTTTGTGTATTATATTTTGTCAATTTTTTGTTCATTTTTGTGTCATTCTTGTGTCATTTTTGTCATGTATGATTTCCACTTTTGCTTATCGAGTTTATTGGGTTTTTTTTTGTTACGACAACACAACTCTTACAATGTAAATCGAATTCATGTATTAAATTAACACAAATAAAGAATGTTATCAATCTAAAAAAAAAATTAAAGCTCTGGACAAATTGGTCCTAGAATCGCTTCTGCCATTTGGCAATCAATAGCTAGTAATTCACATATTGAATGGAGGACCCATGCCAAACCGATATGATCCCATCGTGAAAGTGTAGATACAAAAGCTGCTCTAGTCTGGTGGGAGCCAATGAATAAATGCATGGAATATCACACAAATCACACACACGTTCTTCAGTCCCATCCTATCGGTGTCTCACTTCCGTAAAATTCCTCCCGGATCATGTCCCT
Organism: Uranotaenia lowii; assembly: GCF_029784155.1. Classification (NCBI taxonomy): domain Eukaryota; kingdom Metazoa; phylum Arthropoda; class Insecta; order Diptera; family Culicidae; genus Uranotaenia; species Uranotaenia lowii. The sequence goes on from NC_073693.1 coordinate 339,457,184, forward strand.
GGACTGCTAGCTAATACCTATCTATCTCGCTAGGGGACGCACAAGGACATCATCGTCATCCTCATCGATATATGGACGGCAAATATGGCACCCATTTTTCAGTCCCTCGCATTTGCATCAGAAGAGTGGTGCATTTGGTGTTTTTACTTTCCGGTGCCAAAAGGGTTGAATTGAAACCTACATATCGAGCGAGGGTGAATATTGAAAACGTCCGAGATGGTAGAGAATATTTATTTTTTCATTTGTTAAATTAAAATACAATGTACTGTGTGGGTGTTGTGCTGTTGTTGCTGTTTGTTGTTTGATGGCTGGTAGTGGCAATTTTCCGCCTTCATACTCGCTTCGAAAATACATATGTTCGTATAGGGGGTTAGTTTTGCATTTTTATTTTCCCCGCACTCTGTGGATCAATTGCAATTTCAGAAGTTAAGTGGCTTCGTTGATTGGTTTTTGGTCACTGGTCCTCAGTCCTCAGTCGGTCTCTGATGGTCATGAATTTCGAAGGGTTGATATTTTTTATCAATTGAATAAGGAAGAGACAATTTGAAGTATGGGAAGATTCCGATTGAAAAACATTGTTGCCCATTTTAAGCTCCAACGAGGAATTTCAAATACCTTAAAGCACTCGTTCGAAGAATTCTTCCCCTCCGAAAGCTAAAATGTCAGATCGCTCTACCGAGATGAGCCAGGGAAACTAATTACTAATCACCATCGGGAGTTGAGAGATCGTTATATCGGTATAAACTTGCAACCATCAATTCTGGAATGCCTCTTGCAAGGCATCCACATCCATAATGTTCATCAGCAGCCAGCCACTAATTTCAATCCGCAGATAGGAACATAAGTACTTATTGCAGCGTCTTCGCAGCATCAACGTCAAGAACGCCCAACCAAGGCGGGGTTTGATTATTGTGTCGTTCCCTTGGCTGGTGTGTCCCCTGCTGTCGTCCTGTCCTGTGTCCTCCAGGGCAAGTCACTCTGGCCGTCGTTCGGTCCCAATATGATGATGAAACCGACCGATCGACCGGCCGACCTGTTTTCTCACGATTTCTGTAATGTATACCTATCTTTACCATAATACACTCGGATGCTGCCGCTGCAAGAAGGATGCCGAAAGGTGGCAGTCTTACGATAGTGGGAACTCACTCAGGATTTTCCGGGAAAAACTTAGTGTAACAAATACTATAGCTGGGTCTCTTCGATTTCAGAACTCTTATCAATAAAATCAAATCAATCATATATCAAAAACAAATATCAGTATGTTTAAGTGTTCTGATTTTGATTTTACATTTTCTCACCAAAATTAAATAAAACAGAAAAAAAGCTTTTGAAGGATTCTTTAAAACCGTCATACATTACACAAATGCGTGTGCAAATCAAGGGTTCCACGACGACTGTTTGATCATGTGCTCGCCCATACACGATACAAACACATTTCGCGGGAATAAAAACGATTGCTGGAGAAAACATCAGCTAAAACAAAAAAAAAACACCTCCAAATTTATACAGGCAGCCCCATACACCATGTCACTGACGGTTGTCTTGTCTGCACATAAAATTTCGACCCCTTACCTATTTTACTCAAACCAACTACGCGCTCATTCAAGCAGTGCCATACACGATGCAAATCGTAATCGCTAGAATATCATCGATAGAATTTCATCGCATTGGTACAAACGTGGTATAATGTATGACCCACTTTACAAATTCATATTTCCAAAAAAAATATGATTGATTTTTTTCTACTATCAGTTCTTAGCTTATATGAAATATCTGTTATTTCTGTGATAAACATAACATGATCAAAATTCTCATATGATTTCCTACTAATGATAAACAATGACTCAAATTTTAGTTAGAGCTATACATCGTTCTTTAGTTTTCAGTTTTTCAAAACATTACCTTGTGTATTTTTCTCTTATAGGTATTAAGGAATGTTTAATCTTCTTCTATATACAGTGAAAACCCGATTTTGTCACACACCGATTTTGTCTGCCTCCGATTTTGTCTACCCCCGATTTTGTCTCATTTTTTCACCCGATTTTGTCATCATTTTATATTCAACGCAAAAATACTAAATATCGCCATTTTTCATTTCCGTTGAACATCTTAGGGTTGAAATCATTCTAAAAGGACAAAACTGATGGATGACTACATCGATATTGAAAGTGAAGATGATTGATCAGGGACGTATCAAGATTTTCATACGAAAAAGTCAAGTTATAAACAGGTTTTTTTGTTATTACAATTTTAAACTAAACCGAAGTTGTTGAATACAATTATAACTAAATATTATGGTATAAAAGAACATATTCAAGTAATCTTAAAGCTGTGTTTTATTTGTTTGAGCTTTCTTCAAATCAATCTCTCTGATACGTTTCAAGAAGATGACATCATTATAGAGAGATCTGAAGCATCAGCCCAATCAACTATGCTGTCAAACATACGTACAGCTTCAACATCAATTATGTTTCTTGAAATTTCACATGAATCATTTGGAGTAGATGTCGCTAATTCTGAGTCTGGTGCTACATCCGAAATTTTTAATGGCTCCAATGATTCGAGGGGCTCGTTTAATGCTGACTGATCATCCGTAAAAGCTTTACTTACATATCTCTCCTCAAGGTCCTGTGGCAAAATAGTTTCATCGCGGTTGTTAACATCAATCAAATGGATCAAGGGAACAACATCTTCGTGAACGAGTTTGTTAATTAAAATAATTCCAATGATTCGAGTCATCCAGGCATTTTTAGAGGCGAAATATGTGACATGCACATTAAATTTTCTTTTTGATTTTGATTTAAACGGAAGCTTTGAATCTTATCTTCAGTAAATTATAACCAAAAGAAATAATTAGATCATTAGGATTTGAACCATTAAAGATTATTTAATTTTTCTGATAACACCGGTCGAAACAAGGTGTTTAAAGATGCGTTAAACCAATATTGTATGATGTAAAAAAGACCTATAACTAGTAGTATGTCAAAAAGAGAAAATCTACTACAAAACGTATAATATACGTTTTTTGCAGTAATTTATTAGTTAATGACGGTTTAAAATCATTTTTTTAAATCTCCCGATTTTATCACTCTCCCCAATTTTATCTCTCTCCCCGATTTATCACTCTAAAATTCATCATGGGGGTGATAAAATCGGGTTTTCACTGTATATATAAAAATCATTTCCTGTGGCTCAGCCGTCTTAAGAGCTATAGCGCTGAAATTTAGCATGGATGCTCATTAGGACCAGGAATGATGAAAAATGTTATCAGATTTAAGACAAACCTGGTTTTCGCAATATTGACTTTCTTTTTCGTCGGATTGTGATGAAAATTTGCACATGAGTGTTTTGAAAGCCGAACAATTGATTTCAGGTAACAAATTTTGTGTAAGGGGTCAGCCGAAGGGGTCGTCTATATTAACTGTTCGCTGTTTTTAGGATATTGAAGTTATTATACATCGTAATCAGATGAAAATTGTTACACGATAGTTTTGATTGACGTGCAATCGATTTGAGGTATCAAATTCAGTCTAGAGAGCCGACCAAAGGGGTCGTCCATATTAACGTTTCAATCTTTTTGCGATATTGTCGTTATGATAAATCGAATTGGGATGAAAATTTGCACACGCTAGTTTTCAGGGACGGCAATCGATTTCAGATGTCAATTTTTTGCCAGAGGTCGACGAAAAGGGTCGATCATTTTAATAAATTTTTCACTCATTTTAGAGATATTGACGTTATTATGCAGTCGATTGCTTTGAAAATTTGCACCCAGGAGTTTTGAAGGAAAGGCAATCAATTCCAGATAACAAAGATTATATAAGAGGCCACGGAAATAACGCAATAATTGCGTTGTTATGCAACAAACGAATCGAAATTTATACACGGGGGTAGGGACGGTTAGCTGATTTCTTATTTAAATATTTGTAATGAACGAAAAAAGAGGGTCATCCACATTGAATGTTGAAATTGTTTTGCTATAATTAGGTGAGGTTGTATCGCATCGGGACGAAAATTCTAACACAGTTTTTAACCACGGTTAATTGATTCCTAATTTCAAATTTAGTAGCAGACGACAGAAAAAGCGATCGTTAATTTTGCAACTATAGGTTAAGTGCATCTGGAAGATGCTAGGCAATGACTTTCATACAAACTCTTCAAAGTTAGACATTCTTATGTTGAATTTGAAAACATATTTTTTTATTTCTTATACATTTGATGTTAAAATGTATGAGCTTTCCTATCGTTTTTCACTAATCACTTCAGCATAAAGCAGCTTTCATGCAGAACTCCTAACAAAAATTAAAATATCGATCTTGCAGAGATCGATCCTTTTGCTTCGATTTTTTAGGTGGATCAATCATGGAACCATTCAGCTTAATAGATCTTGGGAATCGAGCTTTCCAGAAGATCGAACAATTCTATAGAAACTTTTGAAAATACATCCTTAAATCTTTGAAATGGTAAGCAATATTTATAAAAGGATTCCTTTAGTAACAAATAGGTAACTTTAAATCTTTGAATATGCTCAACAACCTGGTTTTAGTTTTAGAGTTAAGCTTATTTGATTTGAACATAAAAGAAGTGTTTTTTAAGACAGCCTTCAGAATAAATCAAACTTTCAAAGTATAAGTAAATAATATATATGTAGATTGAAATTTTGGGGTTCAAATCAGATTCTTGCAAATTCTTGATTTTAGGTTGAAATTTGGCTTTTAAAAAACTGGCACTTTAGCTCTGTTAAACAATACACATAAAAAAAGAATTCCCTGCCATTTGTTTTACAGGAAAATTACAAAAACTGTTTTCAAATCAATCAATTAAAATCCTGTGGATAATTTAAAAAAAAAATAAAAAACAAGGTTTTTCATTAAAAGGATGGTAAAATCAACTCAAATTCTCTTTTCTTCTCTTTTAAATTTGTAATTTTCAGCTGAGATATGTGTCGTAAAATGAGATAAATTAGGACATGGAGGTGAATCGGGAAGCAAATTAGAAATTTTTTTGTGATTCGAATATCAATCGATCTACACTTTATGTTTTCTCCTTTCAGGACTAACACGTTCCTTGATTTATTGCGTAAAAACAAAAATATTTTTTTATAAGACATACACCGTCTTAGCCGATTTGAATTTTACGAGCTGAATTAATGACGTGGACAACTTAGGATTATTTAACATAAAAAATTACTTCATGTTGCTTGAATTAATTTAAAAATAGTTTATTGAAGCATAATAGAATCATCAAATTCTTGCTTTAAACCCCCCAAGATTGTGAAAAATAACGTAGAACCGAAGAAAATTTCTTTTTAAGATGATCCTAGAATAAAAGAGCTTCCAGCTTTCGCAGGAACTCTAGAGATAAAAATTTAAATTTAATTTTGATTTTTTGCCCCTGGAGTTAGGTACCACCATCAACATTTCTTCGAATAAGTATGGGTGATAAAAAAATGTGATTAAATACTGGAGTTTGCAAAAATGAAAAAAAAACTGCAAAGCGAAAAACTATGCACTAATATGCCTTCTAAATAATGGAAGCTAAATAAAATGAACGAATTTTTAATGTTGAGCAGTTTCCAAGTATACGAGTTTCAAAACAAACAAGCAACTATCACCACACTTGGGGGAGAACAAATATTTGTGCTTGAAATGATAGTAAAAACCTCTTTCAACTTTTTTTCTCTGGTTAAGTTCGGTTTAGGGCAACAAAATACACCATTTAAAACGAATCGGGTGCTAAACGAGACTTATTTGACACAAATATAACGGAAGTATTCCTAAAATTGTTCCGATTCACCCCATTTTACGGTATTCAAAATGGCTTGATGAAGAATTTGAAATTTTGAAATTGAACTAACAATCAAAATTATAAGTATGCGATCTCGTGCAATTTAAATTTCCCAACGAAATAGTCATCTTGATGATAATATCTTGATTGTGAAATTCACTAACGAGCTGAATCTTAATTTTAATTTTGAATACATAACTATTTCTGAATTTAGATTCCAAATCAACTAAACTAAAAATTTGTGTTAGACTCTCAACTATGAGTCAATAATAAAACAGAACTTTCAATCCGACTTACGAATTTGAATTAAGATGTGAATAAAATGAAAAAATGATGAACCTGATTCTGAGTTTTCAATTCGGGATCACCATTTCGAAGCTTTATAATGTTTGAATTCAGCATCAGAACTTATTTTTAACTTTTTCAAATGGAATTTTTGAGAATTGAGTTTGAGATCTTCGAATAAGTACCGTCAAACGAGGCGTCATGAAAAAGCAGGGTTAGACACTTATTAAATTTTCATTTAAATTCAATTTAATAAAATTTTCATTTATTGATAACAAAATGATCATGACATTGTTTCTCACATCGTGAGATAGTTTTTTAAATTTTTTGATTGTCATTGAAAATTTAAAGAAAAAACTAGCAATAAATGTACAATTTTTTACATTTTTCGATGCCGTTATGAACTTTACCCAGTGTAACGGGTTGGCTTAATGATAGCACCTACAAACTTTAAATTGCTTTTGTTATCCTATACCAACACCTTTGGTGTAAAAATATTTTTCGAACAATCACCAATTTTTTAAAAAATATTTTTATAATTCAGTAACCAGTCTGGACTGAACAAATGCAAATCAAAGATTCACCTTTTATATCTCATTTTCATATGCTGGAATGTGATTTTCTTTTGCATCACGCGTTTGTTAGTTCCAAAATTTCATCCAATTAGATATAAATTTTTATGATCTCAGCTAGAAAAATTTTTGGTAATAAATTTACCCTAAATATATGCAGCACCCTTATGCGTTTTCTCTAAAAATATTTTTGACAGAAAAAATGTAAAATTTTGTTCGAAAAGAACCAAATATTTCTACAAATTGGGCTTCATGCGTTATGACATCTCAAATATATCAAAAACTATGAATTTTCAAAGTTTTCATTTGATTTTTCATAAAAACAAACGAGTTTGTTGCAACTTATCCCTTTTTTCTAAGTAGGGTGAAAATCGCATGTTTTTGAATATTAAAAATAACTGATGAAACGAATGATTTTTCTGACTACATCAATTTGATTTCCCATCAACCTTAAAACTTTTGATGTACATGCGGTATGATTATCTGTGGACATTAAGTTTAAAGAAGCTATTGAAGTTGAAAAGTGTTGCATGACGGTATCAAACAAAAACTCAGGATGGCTTCTAATTTTTTTTCATATTTGGAATTTGAAAAGGCATTTGAGTTTCAAAATTCATTATTCAAATTGTTAATGGAATGCTAAATCAAATTTGAACCATTTAAAAACAGCTTTTAATTCCTTTTTTTTAATGATGATTCGAAATTCAAAAATTCCAAACTGGATATCGAATCCGAGATATGAATAATCTTACTCAATGATCAAAATTTGATTAGGAATTTCAAATTTTGAGTGTAGAGTAGGATAAATGATATATGAAAAAAATTTTTTTGTTGAAAAAAGGGGTAGGGCTAGGTGGTGTAATTATGAACAAAATTACTCAGTTTTTTATACTATCCGCTCAAACAAGTATCTCTTTAATTTTAAAATTCTGGAATGTAGCCAAAAATGAATGACTGGTTCCCTTCTCTATTTGAGGATTTTTTTTTTTAATTTTTAAGTTGCAGTTTGTGGGCGTAAAACGATTGTTCATAAATACCCCGTTTGTTCATTATTACCCCCTTGTCTATGCGATAATTATGAACACTGTTACGATTTTTGTTTAGTGATGACTTTTGATAGGTATTGGCTGTATTCCTAGATTGAAACCACCTCTAAACAGCGCATTGTAGTTAGATTTGTTGAATTTTTAAATTTGCTGTTGAAAAGTTATGGGCTTTTTTCAGTTTTACATATAATCACAGACCCACAATTCAAAAACACTTACTAATTAATGTTTTAGGCTTATTTTCAAGATTAGAATGGCTATCGTGATTTTGACAGTAAAAAGTGAATTTTATCCATCAACCAATGCTCAGAAAAAAACGGGTTCATAATTACCCCGTATCTTCAAAAATATGGGGTAAATATGAACACTTTTTTGTCCGTTTGTGGAAATTTTTTTTTCAGCAAAAAATCTTATCACACCACATCAAGCATCAATAACTAAACTTAAAACTTTTAAAAAGAACATTTTATCTACATTCACATTGACGAGGGAGTCAATTGATAAGACACGTCTCATTTTCGTTTCTCAGAGACATTAATTTTGTTAATAACTGTAACTACAAAATTTACATAGTTAAGTTTGCAAGTTATTACTGTAACTTATCAATAGAATGACAGACTATCACATTTGATCAGTTTTGAGATCCTTCTTTGACCCTAACGGGCGCCTATGGCGTTTGTTCATAATTACCCCACTTAGCCCTACATGTCCAGCTTCTTCGTGTTTTTTTAACTTCTTTCAGCTGTAGCTCTTGAGAACGGCGTGTCAGCAATTGCCATTATTAAAAATTGTTAGTATAACTTATGTTGACAAATTTTGCTCAAAAAGTAAGTGAAAATAAGTATTGGCTTTGGTATTTGACCGATTTTTGTAAATCCCGTCTAAAGGTGGGTTTGGGTTTAAATGGTTAAATAAATACACAGCTAATGATCTTCAAATGTTTTTTTATCGGTTCAAAAGTATTGTTTGAAATTTGTTTCTTGGTTGAAAATATGTAAATTTATGTATAGCACAAAATGTTTGCTTTTAATGTTTGAATTAAACATTCATTCAAAATAATTTCAATTGTAAATGGAAAACTCTCAAGAAATTCAAATATCCAAGCTCCAGATTTTAATTTTTAAAGTCCATTCGAATCTAGATTTTCACAGTTTACGTCAGTCCAAAAAGTTAAAAATTTATTGTATGTAAAAATGTAACAATGCAGAAAGTAAATGGAGATTAATGTTTAGATTTGAAATAAAATTTTAGCGCACATTCAAGAAAACATTATTAAAGTTAATGTTGAAAACCTTAACCTTAAACATAAATTGAGAATTCTTATTACACTCAAAATTCAACCGTGATTCTAGTATTCTAGTATTCTAGTATTTTTTGTACGAAAATAAATGATTAACGGATATCTATGACCATTTTTCTAACTGTGGTTTTAGTTTCGTTTTTCTGAAGAATATTGAAATCCATTCTATTTTTTTTAATAATGGTAAGTACTCTGAAGCAGTAATATGAAAAAACGAGTGTTATGCATGCATAAAACATTAAAAACTTAAAGAATCCAAAATTTAAAAATAATCAGAAGATAAAAAGGAAACAGATGAAAACTTTCATCTTCTATCTAAAAATTATAAAAAGGCAGTATGCGGTATGCACACAAGAGTGAAAACCGTTATTTCAGCAGGTTCCTTATCTGAATTTTCATAAAACCTTGTATATCAACATATTAACAGCAAAATAAGAGAAGAATTTTTAACAGAATTCAATTTTTTTTTTCCACAAAGCTTTAGCAAACGGTTGGACGTTTTTCATGATTTTAGTGAAATTACAGTGACCGGCACAAGAAAATTCACCCACGTTTTAATTTTGAAATGCCGACGTTTCCAGTTTCTCAAAATTTTTTCGAATTTCAATGTGTTTTTTGGAAAGCTGGAATTCAAAATCATTAACCATTGGAGTTTTTTTTTTTCTTCACTCAAAACCAATTAGTTTATTTAATTGCTTACTTTTTTGTAAGGTTTCGGTAATATTTCGGGGGTTCGGGTGTCCAGCCAGACCCCAAAATAAATAGCTCTATTATCATCATAATTTTTGGTTACTTTTTTGTTCAAAAGATTCCACAAAATATCAGTAACCCTCATTTTTGGAATTAGGGATGGCCACACGATCAATTTGGACCATGTAGATTAAAAGAATACTGCTGTTTTTTACACTTTTTGGTTTTGGTCATTACTTTTTTAAAGAATGCGTTTGTTCTTCTGTCCCGTTTTAAGCATGGGTTCTTCCAGGTTTTCACTCAAAATGTCGATTTTATCATCCGCAATCACATAACCCTTTGACCGGCATGAAAAATTTTACCCCCAACCTCTTAGTACACTTCATCGCCATATTCACCATGTACCTCCTGCTCAGATATCTGTACATTCAGAAGATTTAATTCAGAAAGTAAATAATATCTGCAAGTAGGGTCAAGTGGAGTAGTTATGAATAAAATCACAGTTTTCATATTCTAATTTTTAAGTTGTAGCTTGTAGGCGTAAAATTCCTGTTCAATATTACCCCTTTGTCTATGGGGTAACTATGAACACTGTTAGGATTCTTGTTATGTGGTGACTTTTGGAATTGGCAATATTCCTAGATTGAAATCACATATGAACCCTGTAAAAAATTAAAATTCACTGAATTTATGGGTTGATTTCATTATGACATATTCTAGAGACATCTTTTCACATAATAACAGATCCACAATAAAAAAAAACTAATACAAAAAAAAATCTGAGTTTACGAGTTTCAGACTCTCTTTAGTTGACGAAAGCAAGTATCGAGTTTTCGAGTTCTGCTCGTAAATTTTTCCTTAAAAAATGCCACATAATCCCACTATCTTCCAGGTTGCAGCTTCCACATTGCCGATCGCATTATTTGGTCGAGATTCATGTGCATGCAATATGACTCCTGGATAATACACCTTCGCATGCAGACCCGGTGAAAATGTTGGTTATAGGCATTAGGGATCAGGGCCCAGGTGGAGGTCGTCGTGCTCCTAGCAAAATGAGGCAGGAATTCCATCTCCGATTCAGCACACGGCAGCTTCAGAAGCACAGCATCCCGAATAACAACCACACGAGAAGAAAGAGCCATGGCCGCGGATCATCCATCGTTGATCGTTTCCGCGCGGGCAGATTCGAGGTTTGCTTTTCGCGGGCCACCTTGAGCTTTGCTGCAATGCAATTGCCATGGTGGGGAAAGATCACTTTCAGAAGCCTGGAAGACAACGCACTCAAGAAGAGTCTCGGCGTCGTTTTCGTCGTCGTCGTCGCGCATTCGAGAGAACGGAAAATTTCATATTGGATAATTTTTCTTGCCGCAGCACGGTCGCGCCCATGAAAATTGCCAAGACGAACGATCCGAACCGAACCGAACCCGGAATGGCTTCAGTAGGACCAATATGGATGGCTGCCGATTCGCGGATCCGCACGTATAATTTCCAAGTTCAAAGAGTAATTCATGTTCTGCTGATGTGCTGGTTGAAGTTCTACCAATAATCCGTGCAGGATCCGATATTCGGTTGCCCCCTAGCGAATTACCGTGCAGCACCCGTTGAATTCCTGCCGATCTTCCAAACAATAAGTTTCTCGGGGAAGCTTCCAAATATTAGCAATAAAAATTCTTTCGAATGGATGTTTTTTTTTCGGATGATTTTGAAGGATTCGAAAAGTGGATACTAGACATACTTCAACAAACATGAATTTAATATACCATCAAAAATTTACACAAAAGTTATTTTAAAAGTTTTTGGTTACCAAATTTCTGAGTAAAACCGATCTAAACATTTCAAGTTGTTACTTTGCAAGACATCCTAATTTAAAGGAATCTTGCAGTGTGCTTGCAGTATTATTGAACCAATTTTCAAGATATATTTTTTATGAAAAAAAAACAGTTTATATATTTTTTTTCTTTTTTATAAGAAGCTATCATCAAGGAATAGAGGAAGTAAACAAACACCCGTTTGTGCATGTATTTAAGTAAAAATTGAAAAACATCATCCGCAAAATTGATAGAATTTTAAGGTGCTTAAAATGGTTGTCCTTGATATGCACATCTATTTGAATCGTTCAGTTTTTTTTATTCATTATTTGTTCAATTTGATAAGAGTTCAATCTCAGGATCATAACAAAGTTCCAAGATCAGTTTCCGAAATCACGTTCGAGGATCAAAATAAGGTTCGGGATCAAACAGGGATCAAGATTAGAATCTGGGGGGGGGATCAACATCTGTAATCGAAATCGAGATTAAGACGCATCTAGGAGCAGGTCACGATCAGAATTCAATTTTCAAAAATAGAACAGAAATAATGTATTTAAATTTATCCTGTTGAAATTGAATTTTAATGAGAAGTTGATAACATTTTTCCACAAATCTTATTTTTAATATCTATACCACTTGTTATTTGTGGTGCGGCTGGGAAAAAAAATTTAAATTTTTTCTTAAAGAAGTCTTGATTCAAAAAAATAAGAACGAAAATTTGAATTGATGTTGAATTTAAATTTATTTTCTGAATTTCCTGACTGACTGAATAATAATAAATTTGAAATCAAAATGCATTAATGCTTATTTTTAATTTTTGGTAATTTTTTTGTGTTCTCGGTACTTTTTTTGTTTTGTTTTCTTCATAGTAAATTACCTATTTTCAAATTCTCGTGTTATTTTTCCTACGGTGTCCTGTATTCTAAGAGTAATTATGACCTGCGACCAAAAAAAGTAATGTTCTTCAAAATTTCGCTATCCAGAGTTTTTCAAACATTTTTTTTTTTCATAATCTTCCAGACTTACCATTGCCATTATTGGTGAACAGTCGTTAAAGCTAGTTTACGTGCAGTGAGCAATGAAAGCAGTCCAGTAGTCCTCCACCGGACAATCAGAGATCTCCTCTGATAGTCGAAATGCCAGTTTCCGGAGTTTCGGTACTTCCAGGATTGTTTTCCTAATAGACATCTTCTAAATGCACAATAGCTCTTGTTTTGAGGAAATCTGTGGTTGATTCGACGGAAAAAAATCAACGAATTATGTTACATATTTTTCAAAGTGAATTGTAATTTTTAAAATGTGATGTTTGAAAAAATAGCAAGCCAATGATTATTCTTATTTGAGTAAAGTTGAAGTTATATTAAAATGAGTGTGAATACTCTCTTTATGTAAGTATTCTTGGTAAGTGATCAAACTAGAACTAGAACTTCGGTCCGGTCAAGGCATAGTTGCCAGTCAAGGACTTCGGTCCAGTTGAGGACTTAAGTCCAGTTGAGAACTTCGGTCCTGTCAAGGAATAGTTGCTAGTCGAGGATTCGATTCAGTTGAGGACTTCGTTCCACTTTAGGCCAGTTAAGACGTGTTAAGACTTCGATCCAATCAAAGCATTGTTGCCAATGGAGGACTTCAGCCTAGTTCAGAACTTTGAACTCCAGTTGAGAACTTCGGTCCAGTCAAGGCAAAGTCGCACGTCGAGGGCTTCTGTCTAGTCAAGGCAAATTGGCCAACGGAGGACTTCGGTCCAGTCTAGGAAAAGAAGCCAGTCAATGACCTCGGTCCAAACAAGGCAAAGTTGCCAGTCGAGGACTTCGTTCAAATTAGCCAGCTAAGATCTTCGTTTCAGTGAATGCAAAGTCGTGAGTCGAAGGTTTCGATCTAGTCAAGGCAAAGTTACCAGTCGAGGACTTCGGTCCAGTCAAGGCATAATTGCTAGTCGAGAAACATCAACGGCAAAGTTTCCAGTAGGAAACTATGGTTCAGTTTAATGGCAAAATTACCAGTAGAAAACTTTGGTTCAGTTTAAGTGAAAGCGCCAGTTTATTACTTCGATTGAGTGAAGGCAAAGTTTGCAAGTCGAAAACTACGGTCGAGTTGAAGCGAACTTACCAGCTGAGAAATAAGTTTAGTTCAGGAGAAAATCGATAGATTTGCTGTTTTTAACACCGACGAGAATTGTCAGCTATATTTTTGTGAGAATTGTTTGCTAAAGTTTTTCTTGTTTGGAATACATTTACGGCTGAAAGTTTCTGTTGGTGTTTTCTAGAGTATTTTTATTAATAAACTTGGCTGAGTGCGTATCAATATATCTAGAGTTAGTTTTGATTACGTCGCATGAACCAATGTAAACAAAATTGAGTCATTAGCTGCAAACGATTGATAAACATGTGATCTATCTTAGAAAAAAACTTGGTTTCATTTGATTAATAAATAAATTCCACAAAATGGTTTGAATTTAGGACGTATAATAACTTTCTCATTTTCGAGTGCAATTTGGTTTTGCGACGTTTTGCATTACACTGGATTGGCGTGCAAAACAAAGGTCGCAAAATAACTGTTCGGCTCGTTGGTTTTTGCGACCTTGTGCATTTTCTCACAAAATGCTGCGGCGAGTGATGTTAAGTTAAAAGATTTAAACAGAAATGGTTCGTGAGAGTGTTTCAAGCCAGTTTAATTATATTACTTCTTATTCAGTTTCATAATTTTGCCACCACAGCGGCTGCCAACAAAACTAAAAGTGTTAAGAACATGGATAGATTCTGTAGAGCGTATATCACCCGCGAGAAACTAGACAACGCTCCAGGGATTCAAACGTAAGTCATCTTTTTTTATGCTTTATATTGAGGTGATCAGCACATGAAGAATTCCTTTAAATAACATACAAATAATTGCCATTATGCAGACAAGCCATACATATATTGTTAGAACCAGAGGGCTTGAAGCAAAATAGTAAATGATAGCAAAGTTTAAGACGCATGAAATGAAATTTTGAGATAAAATGCAAAACGACGTTTGAGCCAATCATGCAATGCCAAACGTCATAAGTACATGTTCACTCGAACAACTAAATGTATGCCTGAATCGAATACACTAGCCCAATTCTCATCTATTTTCGTATCGCATACTGATTTCTAAAGACAATTCCGAGCGATATTTTAAATAATAGAATTAAAAAGAGGTTACAAAACTTCAACAGCGATTTTCTCGAAACACGGCACGCATTTTCTCGAAATACGACTTAATCAAAACAAACTCTAGATATGTCAATATAAGTTAAATTAGAGTTTGTTTCGAAAGCTGACCGTCATCTCATGTGATATTTTGGATCGAGCACCGGATTTTGGAAATAGCATAGTAATTCAGAGAATATCTTTAAAATAAGAACATACCAACATATTGAGGGACGAATGAAAATGTTATTACTTTTCTGTTAAGCGAGAACTTCGCTATACGAATAACACACGTTACGAATTCTTCGATCTGACAGAACCCAAAGTGAAAACGTATTAATATCATTAAGGAATGTAATTAATTGCTGCAACGCACATTGGTCCGGAAGGGCAAAAGGTGGAACTTTTTTCCTAACGCCTTTGTCTTTCATCTTATCTCTCAAGTGTCTTCAAAACATTTGCATCTTTAAACATGCCTTATAACTTGAAAGCATTAAAAATAAGTCAAAGTCTACTATAAAAAAAATTCTAACTTTTTTGTTTCAATAGGAAGAGCATTACTTTATACTACAAAGTTGTAGAGTACGTTAAAATATGAAACTTTGTTCAAAACTCTATCTCTTTTCATAGCAGAGTTATAGAGGTTTTGTTTTGGAAATTATTTAAAAGTTTCTTAACACTAGAAAGACCGCACCAGTCAAAATGACTGGTTGGACACTTTGTTTGTTGAATATCTTTTAAACACTACGCTCTAAAAATTCGCAAAAAATACAACTTTTCATGAATTTTGAATCTCTACAAAAATGTGTAATTTTTATTTCACTAGCTCTTTTGATAAGCGAGAAAAATTACGCCATGGACACTCGGACCGTGACCAGTCAAAATGACTGGTAAAATTCACAAACCTATAACTCAAACAAGATAATTTTTTTTCGCTTGCTTTTGGTCCCATTTGCAATCTACATTCAAGACAAAGAGCCTTAGTTGATTTATGGTGGGCAGAAGTGTGTCATTCGTAATGAAATTATTGATTTTCGATGCGAAGTCATGAAAATTTGTAGAAAAAGATCTCGGATTGACCGCTGTGTGGCGCTTAAAGCACTTGACTCCCAATTTTTTTAGTCCGTTTTGTTGCTCAACTATAATCAAACTTTCTGTCAAAATTTGGCGAAATTTCATCAAGATTTGTAAAAGTTATGGTAGATTTCATACATGTCCATTCGAGAAATCGAGTAGTTTTAGGTAATAAATATGTTTTATACTAAACTAGAATGAGTAAAATAATTATGAATTGTGTACTCATTTATTCAAATTTGAAGACATCAGCTTTGAAATTGAATAATTTAAATGATATTTCAACATGGGTGCACAGAATATTTTTGATATGTTGGTTATCCACCATGGGTGTACGGATTCACCGCAGTTTCTGCCCAAGTATGTATTCACATGCATTCTTAGATTATTAGGTCCGACAAATTTCCAATGGAAGTGTAAGTGAACTTCCATTGGAAATTGGTATTCCGGTACCCGTGTATATAACCGGCCAGCTGGAAACTGATAGAACATTCTTATTGATCATTCTTATTATAAGAGGAAACACATCTTACCTGTCGGCAACTTATGGGGTTTGAACCCAAGAGTTTTCTTGCCGATACCGGGAATCGAACCCAGTACGCCTGGGTCGCCGATTAGCATACCTAGACCAGACTTGCGCCAGCCTATCTGATAAAACACATCGGCGCTAAGATATTTCAACATGGGTGCACGGATTGGCTGTAAATCCGCCATTGAAAATAAGATAGAAATAAATAGTTTTCAACTTGCTTCAGAACACAACATATTTTTGAGTTAGATATGATAGGTATTTGAAATGCAATATTGATCAATCAAAAAACTTTTAAGGGAAAACAAATCAACGTGTACATTTGACAATGTTGATTCATTATTTTTATGTTCACTGTTTTCCGACATACCTTGATGCATATAATTCCTTAAATTCACTCGGTCCATGGTAACCGTTTTCCAATTTCCTGGATGTTGATCAGATCTTATCAGATAAATATACGATATGCAAAACGGAACTTAAAACAAAAACCGTTATTTAAATCATTATGTCTCAACATGAAAGACATGGTTTCGACTTTGATTTAGTTAAGATTTGTAAAAATGTTTTTTAAGAATTTTGCAAAAATTCCAATATTTGAATAAAACGCAGTGAATGCGTGCACCCATAGTGAAAAACCATGTATTTAACACAATTTTTCATTTGAATCTATAAAAGTCTTTATTCTTTAGCTTTAGCTTGCAAAAAAGTGATTTTGGATGAATAGCGGTGAATCCGTGCACCCATGGTAAATTGCTCTACTTATAGAAAAAGTATGCTTCCAAACCTACAATATCAGGTATAATTTATAGGCAACGTGTTGAAAAATTTCAGAGCAGTGGATGCTATAAAATATCTACTAAAACAAAACTGAAGTGAAACCGTGCACCCATGGTCAATACCTATAGCCATCTAACATGATTTTATAATTAAATTGTGTTTTAATTTTTTGATAATTATTTGAAATATTCATTTTATGACATACACGCATTCGTCAACTATGCGAAAATGAGGTGATTCCGTGCACCCATGGTGAAAAAATATTTCCATTTTATAACAAAAATGATATCGAATAAATAACAAAATAATTTCAAAAGAAAAAAGTTAAAAATATTATGATATAAAAAATTTTCCCTTTACCAGTCATTTTGACTGGTCGCGGTCCGAATAGGTATATTCAATTTGCCGGTCCTTCTAGTGTTAAAGGTAGTTTTTTAAACTTAACTATAGTTCGATAAGGATTTGCATGAATGAGATGTTCTAAACCATGGCCCACGGCTGTCTTTTTGTTGCCCGCGAAGCTCAATGTTCTCGAAATTGAATGTTCTTCTTGGTTAATATCATTTGAAAAAAATGTACCTAAATTGTCATCAACTTCGAAATGAAGGTCGTAAGAATCTCTTTGATTTGATATAATGTAATCCTGCAAAAAGACTACCGACACTGAATAAAGCATCAATTACAATTCAAATCAAAAAATTTAAATTCTCAAAATGGTACAATATTTGACACATCCATTGGGGAACAGCATTTTTTCTGCATAAGTTTCAATAACTGATTTTAGGTGGCGTCCTGAATATAAATCATTTGTCAGATTATATCTATCAGTTCTAGATTTAGAGCTATGACATGTGAAAAATGTAAAATTGATAAGTTTTAGGTTAAATCGATCTTTGATAACTAATAAATAAATTGATAAACCTACGTGAAAACTGAAACTTGATTTTGAATCTGTTTGATATCCTTTATTCAATCACGGATCCAGATCTTGCTTCACTATTCGATTCAGAGATACGCTTAAACAATTGAACCTTACAATTTTCAGAACTAGGAATAGATAAGATTACAACTATTTCTAAACTCATTCAAGAAAGTTTTTGAGTATTTGATATTGAAGATTTTAGCTCATTTTACAACTTTGTTGCAGACTTTGATTCGACTTATGTCTAAGAAATATCAAAGATTCAAATTAGTTTTATTCTTTTTATAAATTCCATCAAATTTACCGCATTTTTGCAGGATTGGGAAAAACTGACAAAAAGAAAACTACTGTAACTATTTTCTCACATGATAAAATTATACGCGGTCTTCTGAAAAGTTGTTCATTGAATTAAAAACTTTGTTTTCCAAGTCTTTGAAATATTCTATAGTTTACCAAAAAAAGAGCACAAATTTATTTTATACATTTTTAACTATTTTCAAAAGTTATCTCGAAAACAAGAGCTGATAGAAAAAAAAATAATTTCCATCATATATTAGGGATTATATTCCCATTTTTTAGTTATTTTGTACCATTGATTTTTGAAGTGGTCTTCACAGTTGTTTAAGCGTTGTGAGCTTTCGAGCGGACTTTATTTTTAATTTTGGGGAGTTTTGAAGGCCTCTGAAAAACAGATCATTCTTAGAACCACATTCACATGATAATCAAAATAATATTTTAAAATTTTCTTCAACTATTCATAAAGAAAATTTTGTTTGAAGAACATCGAATATCCATCATCATTTTACAACATTTGCTTACTGTTCAAAAACTTCAAACTCTGGAACAAAGGTACCCATTCA